>NC_056747.1:533441008-533473508 GCF_019279795.1 Protopterus annectens | reverse complement strand
ATTTCTATTCAACAGGAAATGGTAGCTACGAATACACTTAGGAGGCAAGTTTCAGAGTCGTCGTTCTTATGTAGTCAAAATGTATTAATACTATGATTAATACAGAATAAAACACTCAGGGGGACACAGCAAAAGCAAGAAAACTGACCAAGGAAGTTGTAGTAAAGGGATTTCTTGTTTTCACTTTATCCACCTGAAAGTTTTTTTCTATCTTGGTTTTAAACTTTTAAATGCTCGGCAATAGTATTGGTTCTACGTTGTTAATCCTAGGATTAAGTAGGTAATGAGTATGTGTTGGTGCGAGTGTGTACGTGTATGTACATATGTCTTTATATATGTGTGTGTGTGTGTGTGTGTGTGTGTGTGTGTATGTATGTGTGTGTGTATATATAGTCTAATACCAACTGCAACATTTGTATAAGAAATTCCTGTTCTGATCTAGAATATAAGCCTGACAGTGACATCCAATATTTTACTGCTTCCATGCCTCCATCATGAGGTATAGAAGTGTACAACGAAGTGTACAACGATTGTACATCTAATGTACCCAGAAATTGTTCTTTGGTAACTTGCATCTCATCAATCAAAGCCAAAAATTGCTGCGTGTCCCTTATATGTGCATTGACAAAATTTAACAATTTCTTTAACTTGTGTTCAAGATACTCAGAAAGGGGTTCTGTCAAAGAACCCCTGCCTGCCACAATGGGACGTCCAGGGGGATTAATACAATATTTTTACATGCTTCCAAAGATACATAAAAAGTTGGTATTAGAACATAATACCTTCACTTTTGATGGGGCCTGGTATATACAAACTAAGGGAACAGCTATGGGGGCTACTTTTGCCCCCACTTACGCTGATCTCTTTATGGGATATTTGGAAATGCTTTATGTCTACTCCATGCCAGTTTGTTTCAAAGAATTATTAGTGATGTGGCGGAGATACTTGGATGATTGTTGGATAGTGTGGGGGGGCACCTTTGTACAATGGGAGCTGTTTGTAGAATATCTTAATTCCAATAGATTTGGAATTTATTTCTCTGGTACAATAGATAAAAGGGAAGTCGAATTTTTGGATGTTAAAGTTGGTAAGACAGATGAAGGCTTGCTATATACAGACCTTCACAGAAAGCCTTTTTCTCGCAATGGATTTCTTTATGCGGGGAGCTGTCATCCCCCCCACACTATCCAAAATATACCAAGATCTCAATTCCGGAGAATTAAAAAGATCTGCTCTTCGGAGAAAAATTTTGAGAATCAGGCAGTGGATTTAAAGCTTAGATTCTACAACAGGGGATATAATAAATATTTGGTCCAACAGGCTTATAATGAAGCAAGGGAAATTGATAGAACTACGTTATTGGAGGATTGTCATCATAGGGATGATAATCAATTTATCAGATTTATAACAACATATGGTAGTAACACATATTGCATCAAAAGAGTACTGGCTGAACACTGGCATATATTAAAGTCTGATCAATTTTTTTCACAATATGTAGATAACCATTGTCAATTTGGTTATAGAAGAGGCAAAAATTTGGGACAACATTTTTCATCCTTTAAAAAAGGAGGTGTAACACGTGTTACGCACCCAGCCACTGTGGGGAGCACTTTTTGTGGGGACTGTAAATATTGCAAAATAATGGCTAAAACAAAATCTTTTACATCAGTTAATACTAAAAAAGTTTATGATATTCGTTGTCTTATAACCTGTAATACTGCCTGGTTAGTATATATGGCGGTTTGTCAATGTGGTGCTTTTTATGTGGGGCAAACTTCCTGTACTTTTAAGCAAAGAATTGCTCTACACATTAGTGATATTAAGTGGCAACGCAATAGAAGTGCCCTATATAAGCATAAATTGGTACATGAGACTGCCCACTTTATTTTTATAGGATTGGACATGGTATCTACACATATTACTAATGAACAAAGAAAACATGATATGTTAACACAAAAGGAGCGCAGATGGATAGTTAACCTGGGTGCTTTATTTAAGCCAGGTTTAAATGACCATTGGTAGTGCAATTAAAATAAAAAAAATATATGTGTATGTATGTATGTATATATATATATGTACATATATATATATGTTTATATGTATGTGTGTGTGTATATATGTGTATATATATATATATGTATATAATGTTTGTTCAGATAGTATGGCAGGTTAGTAAGGAATATTTCAATATCCATAGTGTTAATTTTTATTAAAATTTGCAATATTCTGGCACAATATTGAATATTCAATATTCAATTCCAAATAAGCTTTTTGGAAATAATATAAGGTAACATAAGGGCTTTTCACATTAATTTTAGAGTTTAAATAGTATAAGTACTGAATTAGGGATTGTTGGATTCTTGTTATTTGTGTATCTGGTGTATTTTCGGGTATTTGTTCACATTGGTGCACTGTCTCCTTTAATACGTGACTGCTGTGGCAGTTCACGTATATAATCCGGGTCCTTGGCAGCTACTATTCGCACACTGAAGACTCTGCGAGCGAAACCGGCCACCGGTCTGTGTATTTATGGGCTGTTTTGTTTAATAAACAGTTCAAACTCTGCTGATTGTGGATTATTATATGTTTTGAGTGCTGGATTCATTTGTGGATTACATGTTGAGGTCCGTGCACCTTATTTGGTTCCGTGCATCTATGCTGTTTGGGAATTTATATATATATATATATATATATATATATATATATATATATGTGTGTGTGTGTGTATATATATATATATATATATATATATATATATATATATATATATATATATATGTATATACACACACACACACACACATATACATGTGTGTGTGCAATTTATTTATTTACATTTGTTAACCTGGTAGTGTCCGACTGGGCAAGTAGCCCATTTTCAGTGGAGACCCGGGGAGAAAAGCTCCAGAACAGTAACAATAGTTATATGAGTACAAGTAGTCATGAACATAAATATTAGCAAAAGAATGCAATTAATGAAGTTACATAAGAAACAAGTAGTGATGAACGCAAACATTTGTGAAAAATAAAATAAAAATGCAGTAAGCAAAGTTACACAGACAATTTATCGTGAAAAAGCACATAGGAATAACAGAATGCAGAGTGATATATAATCTATCGAGATTAAGCATGGGATTATAAGCACTAGCTGCTTAAAGGTGCTGAGGAGAGGTACATGAGAAAGGGAGTTGGAAGTAATAGGGGAAATAAACTAGCCAGGAGCATTACAGGGGCAGAGCTAGTTGCTACTGAGATAATCTTTTAAGCTTTTTTTCTAAATAAGAACATGTTGGGATTATTTTGGATGTCCTGAGGAAGAGCATTCCAGTCCTTAGCTATTTTATAGTAATAGAGGGAGTTGCCATGATAGTTGTGAGACTGGGTGACTTTTAGCATTAGCCTGTTGGATGACCTAAGGGATCTGCAATTAAAGTTTGGTTGGACCAGGCTTGTAAGTGCAGGCAGTTACTGGGGTTATGTATGACTTTATGGGCAAAGGTAAATTATTGTAGTTTTAACAGGCTGGGATGTTCCAGCCAGTTGAGTTGCTGAAGAATGGAGCAATGATGAATTTTATGGGGATGACTGGCTGCAAACATAGCTGCTTTGTTATAGCAGGACTCTATATTATTAAGGTCAGCCTTACATAGGTTGGTGAAGATGTGTGAGCAGTACAATAGGGTAAGAGAGTAAGTGAGATCTAGCTATAGCTAGTCTGGGTTGGTATGTAACGTATGGTTTGGCCCTATAAACAGCTTCAAGTTTGGTATGGCTTTTTTGATTGTTAGGCAGATGTGTTTATCAGATTTTAGTTGATCATCTATAGTAACTTCTAGGAGCTTGGTCTGATTGGTAGGCTCACTTATAGTTGTGTTACAGGAGATAATAGAGAGAGGTAATGAGGTGAGTTTGGATGTTTCGTTTATGAAAATCATTAACTTGGTCATCTTTGGGTTTACTTACCTTACTACCGATATATATATATATTCAGTATTACACAGTGGACCCATATATATATACATATATATATATATATATATATATATATATATATATACATGGGTCCACTGTGTAATCCCGAAATACTGAAATTTCGGATTTCAGTATTTCGAAATTACATAGCCGAAAACACAAAATTCCGAAACTTGCAGAAGCGTGAAATTCAACATCCCGAAGCTCTGAGATGTTGAATTAGCGCTTCTGCTGGTGTGGTGAGTGAATGGATGGGTGGAAGTTTAGTTAAGTATGTATGTGTAAGTGTGTTGGTTAGGGGCTTTAGTGTGTATAAGTGTGTGTTATGACTGTGATATGTGTGTGTGAGGGACTGTAAAATGTGTGGGTGTGAGTTTCCTTTGTGTGTCTGCAAGATCTCGGAGTTAGAATATTTAAGTAGGGGGGGTGTGGGGGGGTGCAGCCTTGCCCCCTGCTTATCTGTAGTGTAGGATTATATATTTGATTGTGAGGGGAAGTTGTGTATGTGTGTGCTGTATGTGTAGAATACATTCAGTATTTTAAATTTCACGGTTATGGGGTTTTGGGATTTTGTATTGTAGTTGTATTTTCGGCTGTGTAATTTCGAAATACTGAAATTCGGGATTTCAGTATTTCGGGATTATATATATATATATATATATATATATATATATATATATATATATATATATATATATATATATATATATATATATATATATATATATATATATATATATATATATATATGTATACATATATATATATATATATATATATATATATACACACATATATATATATATATATATATATATATATATATATACACACACATATATATATACATATATATATATATATATATATATATATATATATATATATATATATATATATATATATATATGTGTGTGTATATACTCATCTTTCACTTTTTCTCTTATTCCCTTCTGTTAGCAAATAATATCCATAACTGATCAATACTGTGTTTGTTAATTTAAACTGAGACCACGGTAGCTTACTGATACAAGGTTATCCTGTTTTTCCACCTGAGAAATGGTTAAGAAATGACTTACCGTTTCAGAGCAGTCCTTGGTCAGTTGTGATTGTTTCTTAAACACAAACTTGTCTTTGCTTTGGGTCATTAGCAGCAGTACAAAGAGCTGCCTGCTCACACCCTTGTTCTCCCTTCCCTGTTTATTACCTTAAGACAATCCCAAAGTTAATAAATACTACCTGTGGCAGGCACCATTTTTAAAACTACACCCACCCTTGTCACTATCATATGTTCATTTATCAGTTACCTGATTGTTTCCAGCCCCCTCATAAGAGCAACTAACAGGGTCTCTACCCACTTCGCTCCCCACCCTGCCCCCTCAGTGGTCCCACGTTTATTACACTCACAAACCCCTCCCATCTTTCCAATAGCCATCCACAACGCAAACCCAACACTACCGCCTCCATCTTCCCACTACAATCACACCTCCTCAACTAACATGTACAAGCATACCTTACCTATGCTGACGGCATGCACTTTCCTTGCATATCTTACATCCTACCAAAGCTCCATCATTCCCCCACTCAACCACTACCACTGTACTACTACTCACACCACCACTCATGTCTCACCCTCACTCAGCTCCCCCCCCCTCCAACTCAAGAACCATCCCTATGCACCCCCCACATATTCTACCAACTATATTACTCAAACATAAAGCATCCCTACAGCTTAACATAGTAACCCTCCCACCATACCTTTTACCCACAGAGCACAATTATAAGTTTTCCCTTATAAACAAACACATTCAAAAACTGAGAAAACTAATAACCTCATGCATATCAAAACTACCCTTAAGTGGAGACATCTACCCCAACCCTGGCCCTACCATCTCCAACCCCAATCCTCATAATCAGACTAGAAACCACAACTTCTCCCATATTACAGCCAATAGAAAGCCAAGTGACTTCTTTCTACTAAGCCTAAATATTAGAAGTTTATCCAACAAAGTCCATGAACTCCATGCCACCATAGACTTGTACTCCCCAGATATAGTCATCCTGACAGAAACCTGGCTAAAACCTCACATTACCAGTGAGCAAATACTCCCTACAGTTTAGGGCATACTAAGAGTAGACTGGCTAAATAAGAAAGGAGGCGGTGTAGCTATAATATTTAAACAGCATCTAAACATCCAGATCTTAAAATCATCAGCTCCACAAATAGGCAATGAAGAAATAATATATACCAACCTCAAAATAAACCAAAACAAAACCATCAACATAATTGGATGGTACTTCCCACCTGGCCAAAACATCCCTCCACTAGAAAACCTCCTCAGCTTGGTCTACCCACCATCTCCCCCAAGAAACTATCATTTTAGGTGATTTCAGTATTGACTGGCATTTTTGTTCTGGCAACCATCCAACCCATCATGTAAACCTTCATGGCTTCACCCAACTAGTCCAGTCGCCAACCAGGATAAATAAAAACTCCAGCAAGCACACTACCCTGGATTGGATACTAGTCAGTAAGAGCCCCCAGTCATATATAACAGGCTGCTTATCATATAGCCTCAGTGATCACTCCCCAACATTCCTACTCAAAAAATACCTATACCAAGCTAAACCTGTCATCTAACGTCAAATACGTAAAAAACTAAATTTTAACCCACTCACATCCCATCTTATCCCTCAAAGAATGTAACTGGCATCCTCTAAAGTACTTCAGTCTTGATGACGCAGTTGAATTTTTTAATACTACCTTCCTGAGCATCCTTAATTACCATGCCCCCATAAGACTTTCCAGAATCAAAGCATAACCCTCCCCATGGGTACAGAAAACCACTAAGTCAGAAATGAAAAACGGGGATAAAGCCTGAGAGCACTGGCGCAAAACCAAAACCCCCTCAACTAGACAGAAATTCCTAGAACTACGCAACAGAGTAAAAAAGCTAATAAAACAGGACAAATTCCAATACTACCAGTCTGCCCTAGACTCCTCCCAGCACAGCCCCAAACAGTTGTGGTCCTCCATAAACTCCATCTTCCACCCAGGTAAAGTCAGTACCCCTCCTCCTAACATCCCTCACTCCTCAGAAAATATTGCTACCTCATTCAACACACACTTCACACAAACCATACTATCACTAGCTAAACAACACAACCCCCCTCCCCTCCAACCCACACCTTCAACTAGTAATCTCCCCACTGCCTTCTCTTTTTCTCCTGTACCTACCTCCAACATAAAAAACTCTTAACTAAACTTAAGCCCACCAAATTAGCAGCAGACAACCTCCCAAGTGAATACCTGCAAATCGCAGCTGATGCTCTGGCCTACCCAGTATCCTTCTTGATTAACCGATCTCTGTCAGAAAGTTATGTTCCCACAATGTGGAAAGTATCACATATAATTCCCCTGCACAAAGGTGGACCCTCCACAGAACTAACCAATTACCATCCCATAGCTATTTTCTCTCCACTCTCCAAAATACTAGAGAGATGCATACACTCTCAGGTCTCAGACTACCTCCTTACTAACATCCTCCTTTCCAATACTCAGCATAGTTTCCGACCAAACCATAGCACCAACACTGCCTTACTCTACTTTACTAACACTATCCTTCGGCATAAAAACAATGGCTGTCTCTCCTCTGCTACTTTCCTAGACCTATCTAAAGCATTTGACATGGTCCCACACAAACAACTTATCTCTGTACTCAATAACCGATCCTTCTCACAATCAATCACCAACTGGTTTCAGAGTTACCTGTCTGACCATCAACAATCCGTTGTATGGCAGAATGACATATCTCCCCAACTACCTGTCTCCATAGGGGTTCCCCAAGGATCCATCCTTGGACCCCTACTCTTCTCTGTTTTCACCAATAATCTAGCCTCTGCCACCAGACAT
This sequence comes from Protopterus annectens, assembly GCF_019279795.1. Taxonomy (NCBI): domain Eukaryota; kingdom Metazoa; phylum Chordata; order Ceratodontiformes; family Protopteridae; genus Protopterus; species Protopterus annectens. The sequence goes on along the minus strand of NC_056747.1, from coordinate 533,465,620 downwards.
GGCACACTCATACAATACGCAGATGACTCAACTATCATCTGCTCAGCCCAGTCCCTACCCAAACTTCAAAAAGTCACACAGGAAGCCTTTTCCTCTTTTGAAACTTGGTTATCCGATGCCCAATTAATACTCAACCCAAACAAAACTAAACTACTCATCTTCCAACCCAGCAAACATACTCAAAACAACTCTCACTTTAACATCACAGCAAAAGACAACACCACTATGTACCCAACTGAGCACACCAAATTGCTAGGAGTGGAAGTAGACAATAAACTAAAATTTGACATTCACATATCCATGACTATAAAAAAGTCAACAAAAAATTAGGAGCATTATACAGAAGTAAGCAACTTCTCACCAAAGCAGCAAAGATTTCAATAGCAAATTCCCACCTTATCTCCACCCTACTTTATGCCTCTCCAATATATACCAACCTAAGGCAATGCGATCTAAACAAGCTAGAGACCTGCTACAACAAAATCGCCAATTTTGGCACGGGCATCCTACCGTAGTCACCACTGTCTCTCACTTGCTGAACTGGCCTGGCTTGAACTCCCTCACCTCCTTCAATGATATCAACTCTCATTCACCCACAAACTAGTAAACCATCCACTACATGTCCCATCCCTCCAGAATCTACTCCAACCCTATCGCACCACCAGACCACTAAGATCCAGCAACAAAAATCACTTGCAGATGACTAAAGCCAATAACTCTGCTGGTGAAGCACTATTCTCTTGCTCCATAGCCAAATTATGGAACTCCCTCCCACACTCAATTACCTCCATACCATCATGCATCCACTTCAAAACTTTACTAAAAGCACACCTAAAAACATGCTGGCTATGCCCTTGCAACTCCCACTCTAATATCACCCACCCCATCCAACCACTACCTTTCTTTCCACTCCACTAACTACCTTAATTATAGCAAGCTCAGATGCTCATAAGCCTAGTACTTATTATACAGCAGGAACTTCTTATTGTAACATTTGTTAATGTCTGTTATGTACTTCACAGATAAAGATTCTAGTTGTCTACTGATGTACTATGTTCTTCATCTGTAAATATGTTGTAATTGCTATGTAAATTGTTAATTGCTATGTAATCCAATGTAACGACTGTCTGTTTATTTTAAATGTGGAGTTTTTCTCCCCGGGCCTCCACTGAAAATGGACCTACATCCAGTCGGACACTTCCGGTCAACAAATACACACACACACACACACACACACACACACACACACACTGGTTGTACAGATATGGGTTCTATTAAGTTAATAGAATGGTCACAGTGTCGAAGACTTTGGCTACTGACATTTTAGATCAGTGTATCAGAAGTTCAAAAAATGACAGTAAGTGGTTGTGGGGGATTATGGTACAGAGGGGAATGGGATTTTGTCCTTTCCTCACTGTAGTGGAATCTTTGAGTTGGTATATATATATATATATATATATATATATGTAGAAGGTGGTGGTGGGGTGTTCAGAATGGCTAATCCTCTGCATAAAAGATTTTTTTTGGGGGGGGGGGGTTCAGTATTGGAAGTTTTTTGAAATTAGTACTGTTAAATATTTCCTAGATGCATCCTAGGCCTAGTGTGCTTACCACAACAAAAATTTCTGTTGGACCTCATCTATCAAGAAACCGCACCTCTCCCTTCTAATATGCATTGTCTCCAACTGTAAGGGCAGCCACTAAGAAAGGTACAAGAACAAAGGTTATCTGTACAGAGGATAAGCAAGGTTTCAGCCTTATCAGCTGAATAAAACTCTGTGTTAGCCCCAAGCTGTTAAGCAACCAAACCTTTCCCTCCTAATGTACATTGTCTCCAACTGTGAGAGCAGTCACTAAGCAAGATAAAAATTAGTGTTACCCCCCCAGCTTTCAAGCAACCACACCTCTCCCTCCTAATGTGCATTGTTGCCAACTGTGAGGGTAGTCACTAAGCAAGGTACATGAACAAAGGATATTTGCACAGAGGATAAGGAAGGTTTCAGTCTGCATTATCAACCAAGAATGTTTGCATTTTTAAATAATTATTGCAAATTAAGTCCACTCTAATAATTGTATTGGCATTTTACTTATTGATGTACTGACCATTATAGGTATGCACACATGACTTGGGGGGTCCCCTACAGAATTTCGTAGCTTAAAACTTTTGAAATTCATATGAAACTTTGATCATATGATCGAAGTTTTAAACTTCGAAATCCTTAATGGACATCAGCATACAGCACAGAACATGAGATTTCCCTTTTCCTCGCTGTAGTGAGATCTCGGAGTTGGTATATTTAAGTAGCGAGGGTGTGGGGGTGCAGTGGGGCTTGCCACAATGCAAAAACATGTTTTGTGACGTGTTGACTGCTTTTTTTGGGAGGGGGGTTCTTAATTTCAAGATTCTGAATTCGATATTCTGACCCTCAGGATTTGGGTACTTAAACATTAAGAATTGAATCCAACTTGGGGCATAGTCGGCACCAACCCCTTATCTCCACTAATGACTTTAGCTCCAGTTTAATAGTTCCTTTTTCAAATACAACCTGCTTGTTAATTACCCTCCCATTAATAATCTATCTCCCTCCTCTACTATCTCTCTTATTTCCCTAGTCACAGAACTGTAACACATATACTTCCTTGTTACATAGAAAGAAACTACCTTTAACAATATTAAAATTAACCTTTAATTTTCAGATTTATACAAACATCACAAATAAAAGTTAACCTGGATTAAAAACAATTCTCTGCAGTACATGTGCTAACTAAACATTTGTCTGTTGTCAGGAAATCTTCTCGGATTGTTTTTTGGCCCAAGGATAATACTGCCAAGTGAACTATCCTTGCCATATTCCCCAATGCTTCTAATGTGATACTCACCCTTCACAGAGTGCTTTGCAGCATTTCAAACACATCATTCAAAGACAAAGAACCAGTTTTTTTTTAGCTGCCTGTCAGTCGCTAGGATCCGCCACATAACACAAGCACTCAGGTCACTCCAAGGCAAGTACAAATATGACTCAGTCATTGTCCATGCTGGTGTGAATGACCTGAGACGTACCTCCCTGGACTACATGAAAAGAGACATAGAGGAGCTCTCTGAGCATGTAACCCAGGCCGGTATGACCCTGACCTTGAGTAGCATCTTACCCTCAACAAGAATGATGTCACAATATGAAGACAAGATGATCAATTTCAACAATTGGCTTAAGTAAGGGGATCCAATGCCTGTCAGCCTGGGATAACATGCTCGACAAGCCACGATGCTTCGCTAGGGACAGCTTGCACCTGTCACCCCTGGGCTTTCGGATATTGGCAAAGGCTCTTGCCACCCCCATAGTGCCTTTTTTAGGCAAGGCTCAAAAGACAAGCCCACCTCCATAGGTATCACAAGGGATAAGAAACTAAGTGTAATGCTACTCAACGCCAGAAGTCTAAACCTCAAGATGCACTCACTCGAAACTCTCCTTAGCATGGAAAACATCGATATCTGTGCAGTAACAGAAACCTGGTTCAAGGCTCCCGAGAGCACCCTAGCACTACCAGGTTATACCTCATACCATGCTTTTCGGCCCCAAAACTTGGACCGAACCACAAAAGGAGGGGGAGTATCAATATTCGTCAAAGATACCCACACCTCCAGGTTGGTGGCACAGCACGAAGCATCAGAGACTATCCATGTGCAACTAACAGTGGTAAAACTGCCTTCCAGTTTATAGCCTGCTACAGACCACCCTCCCAAACCCAGGAACCCCACTCGGCCTTCCTGAGAACACTGGAAAATATGAAGGTCTCTCCAAACACCATTATATTGGGTGACTTCAACTACCCAAACATAGACTGGGAGCATTACTCTAGCTCCAACACCCTAGCCCAAAGGTTCCTAGAATTTATAAACTCAAATGCTATGGAACAACTTGTTACCACTCCCACAAGAGGGGAAAACATACTGGACCTGATCATCACCAACATGGGGACTCTATGCTCCAGACCAGAAGTGTATGCCTCACTGGTAAGATTAGACCATAAACTAATCTCACTGGATATTCACATCCCGACCCCACCCCCTGCCCAGAAAACCACAGTGAAAAACTTCTCTAAAGCAAATTTCACACTCCTCAAAACCGAGGTGGAATCCTTCAAAGCCCCCGAGCCTGTGGAAAATATGGCCCAGACCACAGAATCCTTTATAAATGCATTCTATGAACACCTTCAGGAATGCATGGATCATGCAATCCCAAATAAAACCAAGACCCAATCCACCAAAGGCAGGCGTCCTATCTGGTGGACCCCAGCCATAAACAAATTATACAATAGAAGGAGGAAGCTACTACATGATAGAGCAAAATCCCAAAAAGGGAAGGCATCTCTGATCAATATTAGCAAAAAGCTACAGGCACTCATAAAATCATCTAAGGCCAGCTTCGAGAGAAAAATTGCACAGGACACTAAGGATAATCACAAGGCTTTCTTTAGTTATGTTAGGACCCTGGGTGGGAATTCCCAGATATGCCCAGATTTAGTCCAAAATGACAAAAAATACACCGAACCCACAGACATTGCCAACATCCTAGCTGACAGGTTCAGCGCAAACTTCTCCCCCTCCCCACCAAAAGGGCAAATATCTATCCCAGCAGAGTGCTGCCCCCCCTGACATCTCAGATGCTCAGGTAAGAGCCGCCCTCTCCAAAGCAAAAAACACAGCATCAATGGGACCAGATGGTGTCCCGGGCTGCGTCCTACATGAACTCCAAGAAGAGCTAAACCCAAACATAAAACTACTGTTCAATCTCAGCCTTACTACAGGATATGCACCTAAAGAGTGGCATACAGCAACAGTGATCCCTCTCCACAAAGGTGGTGCCTCAACAGATCCTGGAAACTATCGCCCCATAAGCCTGACTAGCTTGGTCTGCAAAGCTATGGACAGGATCATCATGGACCTCATAAATAAAGATATTGGGGACCTACAGACACTGGATCCTACCCAGTTCGGCTTTGTTAAGGGCAGATCCTGCCTCTTAAACCTGGTTGATTTCTTTGAAACAGTCACCAAGGCCATTGACATGGGGAAGGTGGTCCACACAGCCTACTTGGACCTCGCAAAAGCCTTTTATACAATACCCCACTCGGGCATTATAGATAAGCTCACCAGCTTAAATATAAACCCCTATGTCACTAGATGGGTTGAAATCTGGCTCAAGGACAGAACCCACATGGTTAGAATTGCTGGAGCCATGTCAGACTCCAAACCAGTTACAAGTGGCATCCCACAAGGCTCAGTCCTGGGACCTCTCTTGTTCGGCATATATTTCTCGGAGGTACAGGCCAACTCGGAAGGACTGTGGCTGACCAAGTTTGCAGATGACTGCAGACTAGGTGCCATAATCGACTCTCCAGCCAACACAAGCATCCTACAAAAGGGCCTCATAGAAACAGAAAACTGGTGCCAGAGCCATGGCCTCAAGCTAAATGCCAAAAAGTGTATAGTCATCCCCTTTGACAAAAACAAAGTGCCCACAAATTACCACATAGGTGGTAATCCATTAAGTACGGAAGAAGTAATTAGGGACCTGGGGACCCAAGTTGATAGTAATCTCTCATTTGAAAACCACGTGGCCAAAGTGGTTAGAAAAACATTTTATATAGCCCACCTAATCATGAAGGGATTCACATCTAGATCAGGGGAGGTCATCGTGCCTCTTTACTCATCCCTCATCAGGCCCATAATTGAGTACAATGCCCCTTTTGGGATGTACCTTACCAGACACCTGCAGCAATTGGAAAGACCCCAAAAGTACCTCACCAAGAGGATCAAAGGGCTCAAACAGATGCCATATGCTGCCCGGTTAAAGAAACTCCAGCTCTACTCAGTGGCATACCGCCTGCTCAGAGGCGATCTGTGCCTGACGTATAGGGCCATGTCCAACCTGGAATTAATGGACATGCTGCACCTCAGAAAATCCAAATCCCATCGAGCTACACGCTCAAGAGACTTGAACCTCAGCACTGAAATAAATAGGACATGCTGGAGGGACAGATTCATAACCCAGAGGCTCCCTTCACTCTGGAATAAAATCCCAGTCCAGGTTAGGCAGAGTCCCTCATTGACTCTCTTCAAGAGGAATCTTGATGAGTGGATGGCAGATCATAGGTTTACCCCAGGTATCACTTCTGTGTCACTGTTAGACAGAGGCACAGTATACTAACCTCAAAAAAAGGGCATAGCAAAATCCATTTAAAATGGGTGGTGAAAGCCAAACACACTCTGGCTAGGCTTATAAATGCCCTAGGGCAGATAGCCTAGTATGAACCTATGAAACCTATAAGAGTATTAGACATCCAAAGACAGTAAAATAAAACAACATGAACTATATACAGACTTAACTATGTACACTTATACAATGCCCAAAAATAACACAAGTGAATCTGGGTAATGTTACAATCATTTTAGAATATATTCAAAAAACATCCTCCAATATTCTTTAAGATAAGCTTTCTGATTTGATTTGGTTTGTGAAATAGATACCTATGAGCCTTAAGATGTTTAATTGCAAGTAACTTAAATCCTTCCCAGGATAATGAGTGCCTGTTTTTCCAGTTAATTGTGATTTAATATTTTATTAACATGAGTATGGAAATTAAAATCCTGAGTTGTACCTTTGATAATCCAGGAGGGGGGATATGTAACAGTGTAAATTTCCAAGACAAAGTTGATTTTTCGTAGCCTATTTTTTCTAACTGGACTTTTAGGGCAGAACAAAGTTTGTATTAGCATTTACAGCTCTAAAATATGTATAGATCATCATCTTTTTGATTTTTGCAGAATTGGCATTGAGGAGAAGAGTTAGGATAAATGTTATTAATTATGTCAGGGGTAAGATAAGCATTGTTCAGTAACATAAGCTGGGTATAATTGAGCTTTTTTAGGGGTGAGAGATTGGGACCAGTCTTGATGGCATTAGATATTTGATTGTGGGAGAAAGAGGGATCCTGTTTCAGCCAGTAGTTAGAGTATATAGGCTCCTTTTGTGTTTTAAAGGACATAATGATTTTGTAGGTGTTTGAAATCATTTTCTTTTTGAGGAGGAGCAGGTTCCAAATTACTTTGCAGGAGGAGATCTCTTTATCTGATAGCAGAGGGTGGTCTAAGAATTTATGGGATAATTCCATGATTTGTCTTAGTATAATTGTATACTTTTTGGGAAGATTCATCTTAGTTCTTATATCTGAGATCAAGTGGTGCTTAAAGGGGAGGAAATTAAAGGGGAGGAGATCTATAATATTTTTGTCCTTCAGAACTGTATGGAGTTCTTCAGACATGTCCCTGGACTTGTATGCTTACCAAATAAGTGTTTTTGCACTGTAAGTGCTGACTCTACATTTTCTTTACTAGGAAAGCATAATAGCTGTCTTAAAGTATGTTTAAGGTGTTTTGCAATACTGAGGATTGATTTAATGTTATACTTGGCTTCTAACACTGTGTTTAGTTCAGCTAGATTAAACATGCTATTTCAGTTTGTTGGCATTTTTTTCACATCTATGGAAGACTATCTGTTTTGTATGTAGATGAATACTCTAGTGAACCACAAGGTTTGATTATGATTATTAGTATATTCTGAGAATAAAACAGACAGCTGATTAATTCAAGCAGTGTTATTTCTGACTACAGATTTCTGCTAACATTTGATGTTTTGACAGATTTGGTTAGTAGTATTTTTGCTAATCTGCAAATGGTGTTTGCTTACCAAATGATGCTGATCTAGAACCAGTAAATTGCACAACCCATGTATTTGTATTGTTAGACCATACAGCATTATATTGGTCCTTGTTAATGTTACACTGGTATGAGCTTTTAAACTGGTTAATGTATAATTTTTGATGCGTATGAGATTGTGCTAGACACTTAACTATTTATTTAATGCTATACCTCACTATAGTCACAAGCAGCACTGTCAATACTGGCAGTAAGCAAAAGTAACTAGTTCCACCTAGCTGCATATGTTTTACTGTCAGAATTTAATGATAGAGCATACTGCTTGTCTCTTATTTTCTTGCTAAAATGGTCAAGTCTTTATAGCTATGCAGCATATATTTGTAATGCTTGATAAGATCAATCCAGGGATTCAATAAACTCTTTGTAGGCTTCACGTGAAGCCTACATGGATTTTACATGTGTGTGCTGTGGTGCGCTGCAAGCAGGAGAGCACATTGCAAATTTATGCCACTCACCACATTTAAATATACATAAGTGAAGTTTCATGACCGGCAACAGTGTTGCTGACCAGGAAACCATGTAAGCGAACATGGATTGCACACCTGTTTAAATCAATGCACTGACGATTCGTGGTTTTGCACCGAATGTCACACTGATCACCAGGGCTACACAGATAGCTCTCAGTCTCTTAGTGCAAGACATTATAATGAGGGGGTAATGACCCATAACTAGGGACATGCTTGCCTTATATAAATGTGCTAGAATAACTAGGGGGTTGTGTTAAGATACATTTTCTCAAGAATTTGAAGTATGAAACTCGGACGTATGCAATTCCTGAGATCATCCCAGTGATGTGACAAAAAGCCACAAATTCGATAAGAAACACATCTGGACATTCTGTGAAAATCTGGACAGTTGAGAGGTATGAATGTTAAGTATATGGTCCAAATACACTACATTACAGTGTATCTACAGTGCAGAGTATTCTGAAATCCCATTCCTGACATTCTGTACTGAAGTTGTGTAAATGATCTGTAATGGTGCATGGATTGCCATGTAAAATAAACACTCAGGGGAAGTGTGCATGTGTGTGTGTGTTGAATAGGGACACACGGATCGATTTTAGGAATAAACACAGGGAAAGAGGACAGATGAAACAGCCTAATGTACAGCAGATGAGGGCATGTCAATGGAAAATGGTTATAGCAGCAACACCAGTCACATATCGATATGGTACACTAGGGTCTGCACAGTGAAAATGTGTATTATGTGACTGTCACGCAAGGTGACCTAACAATGAGGAGGATGTCTGTGTGAGATAAGCATCCTTACATGAATAATGCAGATGATGAATGGCCTCCATGGCCTGAAGTTAAACGCCAAAAAATGTATAGTCATACCCTTCGGGAAAAACAAGGTAACCCCAAGCTACCATATAGGTGGCAATCCACTAAGCACAGAAGAGGTTGTCAGGGACCTGGGGACCCAGGTTGAGAGTGGCCTTTCTTTTGACACTCACATTGCTAAAGTGGTTAGAAAGACCTTCTACATTGCCCACCTGATCATGAAGGGATTCACATCCAGATCTAGTGAGGTCATTGTTCCCCTGTACTCTTCACTTATCAGACCAATGATCGAGTACAATGCCCCATTCGGGATGTATCTCACCCGACATCTGCAGCAATTGGAGAGACCCCAAAGTTCCTCACCAAAAGGATAAGGGACTCCAAAATCTGTCATATGCTGCCAGATTGAAGAAACTCCAGCTCTATTCAGTCGCATACCGCCTGCTCAGAGGTGACATGTGCCTGACATACAAGGCCATGTCCAACCCGAATTAATGGACATGCTCCACCTCAAAAAATCCAAATCCACCAAAACCACTAGAGCAAGCGACTTAAACCTTAGCACGGATATAAATAGGACGTGCTGGAGGGATAGATTTATCACTCAGAGACTCCCTATGCTGTGGAATAAAATCCCGGTCCATGTGAGGCAGAGCATCTTGCTGGCTCTGTTCAAGAGAAATCTTGACCTGTGGATGGGAGATCGTAGGTTTACCCCGGGAATCATCTCTGTGTCACTGCTGGACAGAGGCACAACAAACTAATGGGCACAGTATTTTTTCATATAAGGGGTGGCGTAAGCCACAAAAATTTGGGCTAGGCTTATAAATGCCTTAGGGCAGATAGCCTAGTATAAACCTATGATAACTGTAGGGATCTAGCATACAATTGGGGTGCGATGCATATTCTGAAGTTGTGCAAACTGATTTGCCTGAGTATGAGTGTAATCTCAGCAAAGGTCTTCAGCAAGTGGGACACAGGTAAAGGCTTGTGGACAACATTAAAAGAACCAACCACAATCATGGTAATGTCAGAATAATGCCACCAGTAATCCCATGCCTCTGACGTAAAATATGTGATTTAGAGTAATCAGAGATGATTCTGCATAAACACACTTGTACAACTATTAAGATATGCCCACACTTTGAGGGTAATCACGCACTCTCTCCTGGCACTGTAACCTCTGCTGAATGTGTTAGGAAGGTTAGCTGACTGGTGTGCATGGCATGTATGTGTGTGTGTGTGTGTGTGTGTGTGTATATGTGTGTATGTGTGTATGTATATATATAAGCATAATCCACACTGTCACGAATGCTATCCATGCCATTAATGTTGTCAAACACCTATGTATATATTGTTGCATTACCAGAACAGGTCGCACATATGCATCTGCTGTAACAACTTGATGAGGGTGCCAAACGCACCATCAGATAATAATGTTTATGCCACAAAAAATATCAATGGCCAATAAGCTGTGTGACAACTCACTGTCATAAAGGTGGTACACTTCAGCTGCACATCAATGGAAGATGAATAGGGAGGTACATGAAGATGGGTGCACTGTACTCAGTTACTGGTGTGATGAAGGCTGGGAACTATGGAAGTATTATGGCATCTGATGTGGATGCCTTTCACATATTCAGTACTTGTGTTACATATAAGGGACTAATCAGCACTGTGGCCACATGCTGGTGGATATTCCACTTACCATCTACCCCAGGACAAAGGTCACATACTTATTGGTCTAATTATAGGGTGTGATGTTCACATTACACTTGGGTTGTGCTTGTTTGCCTGATGTAACCAATCCCCCGTATTTTCTTGTCATTGCAGTTGTTGACATGGCTGTGGTAGCAATCTTTGGTGTGTGTCAATACTGTCTTTATTATACTAATATCACATTTGGAGTCTGATTGCCTACAATCTGTAGTCCTTCAGGCAGCTGTTTGGACACAGAATGTGTATGTCATCTGTGATGACCATCAGTTAAATGGACAGGAAAGGGCCTAGGAGACAGCCCTGATATACAGACTTGGACCTGAGATATAGGTCACTTCCCACATTTCAGCGTAGCAAGATGCCACGTATGTGATACACTGGTCTACCCACTTGGTGATATAGCTGTTTATGGCCACATCTGACAGTGTTGATTGAATACCTCTGTGTGGATTTGTGTCAAATACCTTGGCTTGGTCAAGTTCCACAGAATGATAGTGTGTCATCATGCATGCCCTCGATCTCTTTGAGCACATCTATCAGATGTACCAAACATCAGGTGCTGTCCCTCCTAACTCATATGGATGCATGTTGATGTACACCCTTCTACGGGGACATAGCCCACGTGGAGGGTCTGTTGAAGTGTGTATGTTCAACAGTGTCAGGAGGTTGTATGTACTGAGTCATGCCATAGGCAATCTCTGATGTTGTCACAGCCCATTGATTCTGTGTGATAGGCCTGGATGAAGGTAAGACAGTGCATACTGCCTATCCTGATCTGACCTAAGGTTTTGACACACTGCGTTGTCGCCTTACAACAAGACGTGCCATTCGATTCTCAGCTAGAGCATCTTCTGTGTGGAGACATGCGTGAATGGGCGTACCTTCATTGAAGGTTGTGCATCAGGGCTGGCAAACTCAGCACGTAAAAAATCTACTGCCAATCATTAGTGGACCAGAGTTCCGCTGTGACGACCCCTAACCAGGAAAAGCCGAAAGACACAAACAAACCTCATGCAGGTATTATTGAGAAACCCTCCCAGCTAGGGATTAACCCTTATGTCAGTAGATGGGTAACCAGTTGGCTCACTGACAGAACACATACGGTGAAAGCTGGTGAATAACTCTATACCAGTAGAGTTGTCACCATTGGAGTACCCCACGGACCTGTGCTTGGCCCTTTACTGTTTAATCTGAACTGTTGAGAAATAGATACCAGAGTATATGGCCTTTGGCTTACCACGTTTGCTGATTCTTGTATATTGACTGCAATTATTTGAGTCCACCAATGTTAACACACTACAGGAGGCGCTAACACAGGCAAATGATTGGTGACAAAGCCACATGATCTAAAAATAAATGCAGAAATGTTTCTTTATTTTGTCTTTCTGAAAAACAGAAGTCCATGCTAATTACAGCATTGACAACAATTCTGCCATGCCGAAACCCAGTGGTGCAAGCAATGAGAACATGTGTAGATAGCAATCTGAACTGCGACCACCAAGTGTCCACACTGGCATTGAAAGCTTATGTTGTGCACATCATAAGTCATGCCATCATATTCAGATCTTAGGATTTTATGACAACACTGCACTTGAATGTCATCAGAACACTAATATTGTATAATGCTTTCTCTTGCATGTACCTGACCAGATGGGTCTATATCAGAACATTGAAGTATTAAAACTTAGAATGTTCAGATATTGAACACTATTCAGTGAATGCTAAGAATAGCGAAGCTGCAGAACAGTGGGAAAGAATTTGGTTGGCCGTTTCTGTGGCTTCGCTATTCTTAGCGCTGTGGAGGGAAAGTTACGGGTTGGGTTCAGATAAGTGTGCAATTATACGTTAGGGTTAATAGTGACAGACTTTAGGGTTGGGGCAGTTTAAGTGAGTTAGGGTTAGGGCATGGGTTAGGTGAATGCGCGATAGTGACGAACCTTAGGGTTAGGGTTTGAGTTAAGGTAAGTTGGTAGATAGTAGTGTATGTTTAGTTTAGTGTAGCGTTAGCTGTAGGAATTTAAGTGTATATGTGTGGTTGCTGGCTGTTTGATGTGCTTGTGTTGTGTGTGTGTGTTTTGGAGCAGCAAATTTTTTCCATGGGAAAATATTTGCTGTTCTGAATGTTCGATATTTTCATGTTTAGATGTTTTGGGGCCGTTGAAATAGCGTTCACTATTTTCATCTTATGATAACTTGATATAAATGCGACCAGACACATGCAGCAGCTGGATCGACCACAGGGGGTTCTCTCCAAGAAAACACAAGGCCTATAAACCATGCCATGATGTATGTGGATACACTGAAAGCCATTTCACTTTAGTCTGTACTATATAGGATGAGGTGACTTCTACCTTGCTTCCAGGCCAGTCTCTGACCCTGCCCTGGTGGGAATAGTGCCTAACCACAAATCAGATGTAGCTGATGGCATCAGCAGTGTCTGAGAGAATATGGTAATAATCGTGTCCTACATGCTGGTGTAAAAAGCTTTCTGTAATGTCAAGCAAGAGCACAAACACACACAGATACACCCACCCCATTCAATGCAATGAGAACAGACCCCTACATAAGTACACAGACTACAGAACTCAGTACTTTAAGCAAGCACCATGACACAAGTCTGACTTTTACAAGACTGCAGGTCAACTTATAGTGGATGACATCAGCAGGACATGTTGGAGAGAAGATGTTGAGAGGCCTGCATGAATGGATATGTAGGCATGTGCAAGTATAAAAAAAACTGGAGCAGTAACTGTAGGCTACACACTTCTGTTCTTCTGTCTAGACACACACACACACTTGACTGCAGTGAGAATAGAACCCCTACCTAAATACACAGACTACAGAACTCCATTATTTATGCATGTGCCATGGCACAAGTCCGACTTTTACAAGACTGCAGGTCAAGTGGATAACATTAGCAGGGCATGTTGGAGAGATGATGGGAGGTCTGCATAGGTTCATAGGAGGTTACTAGCCTAATGGCCCTAGGGATTTACAATTTACAAACCTAGCCATGTAAAAACACAAGTACCCTTACTGAGCATAGTTAGATGGTCTTCGTTAGAGCAATGTTGTGATCAGCCCAACTAACCATATTCATGAGAGACATAGGTGCCACTCCAGGGGTGAGTTTACAATCACCCATACAGTTGTAAAGGTTGTATTGGAACAGGGTCATTCAGGACCACTGCTTCACATGCAGTGGGAACCTACTAGAGAGGAGTGTTAATTGCTGGGAGATGTATCTGTCTCCCCAGCGTGATCTGTTTATGTCACAGGCTAGGTTAAGTTACTCTTGTCCCATCTTATTTCCAGATGTCCAGTATTTCTTGTAGGGTAGGGTTTGAGACTGCTCTGTAGGCCATTCATGGGTCACCTGTCAGCAGTCTGCATGATAATGAGTACAGTTACAGATCTTTCAGTCTTTCCAAGTATGTGATGTTTTTGAGTCCCTGGATTCTCCCAGTCACAGACCTCTGTATTCTCCATTTGCTGCAGTTGTCTGGTGAGGAACAGACATAAGGGAGCATTGTACTCATTTAGTGGTTTGATAAGGGTAGAGTACAGCAGAGCTTTGACCTCCCTGGTATTGGATGTGATGGCCTTTTTTATGAAGTGCACAATGTAGAATGTGTCTCTCATCACTATGGACACAGTGATTGAAGTGTAGATTGCTATCAACATGATGTTCTTCATCTCACATTGCTGCAGTCCTTACACTTGGGTAGTCCGCTGTCCTCGGTCGGCCCGAATATCAAAGTATTAGGCTGACGTCGGTCAAGGCGCTTAAGACTGACATCAGGACGTCAGGGTACAAATGCGCATGACCGACGTCATATCCTCAGTCTTTTTTGCCGCATAGTCCGATGCAGAAGCAGCGGAAATTTTCGGTCAGTTTTCAAGTTGGGAATATTTTAGTTTTTCTTGCCTCAGTGGTTTAGCGGATGTCAGAAAAAGTGAATAACTGTATTTCTTGTGGGAAGCAGATACCGCAGAGAGATTATCATACTTTGTGTATTCCTTGTTTGGGGCCTGAGCACGACGTTGTTGATTGTGCCAGGTTGGTCTTCGGGAAGCGGTTATTATAATATGCCGCCGGATGCCTCCGACGCCCGCTCCAAAGAAGACAAGACAAAGCAGCTAAACCCAGGCAAGAAGAGTCATCCGTACCCAGATGCGGTTCTTTAGAGGCGCCAGTGGAAGAGTCCCAGGGGAGACTTTGATATTGCAGGATGTGGCCTCTCAGGAAGCAGGTCAGGCTGAAGGGGCTTCTCAGGTTTCTGTACTCCCTCCCTTCCTAGGGTGGTTAGGCCCTCTCCTTCTGTTTCCAAGGCTTCTCCCAGAGGCAGGCCAGGTTTAGCTTCTGTTGGTGTCACTCCTAGTTCAACAGGATCTGTGCCCAAGAAGCACATGCTTAAAATGGCAGAAGATTTAATTACTTTGATTAGAGGTTCTTTGCCCCTCCTGATAAGAGGCCTAGGGTGGAACCAGAGTTGGGGAGTTTTGAGCAGGCTGATGTTTCAGAGTCTTGCTGAAGACTTGCAGGAGTACTCTCCTTATTCTGATTCTGATGCAGATGATTCCACTCCTTCTGCTTCTCCTCCAGAGGATTTTTCTTTTCAGAGACTCTTCATTCCATGAGGGAACATTTTAAGTGGGAAGGTCAGGACTTCTCTGATTCCAGGAAAAGGCTTAGGGAATTTTGCTTTACCCCAGCATAGGCCTTTGGCTATACCACCTGTTCTGGATGTTGTGGAAGATGTGTTTGCAGAGGCTTCACTTAATCCTGATTCTTTGCCTCCTGCTCCTGTTAAACCGGATAGGTATTACAGGGTGCCTGAGGCTCATAAATATCTTTATAAGAGTCCTAGCTAGGGCGGACCCAGAAACTGTTAGTCAGGGACCTGTCAAGGCCTCTGTTGTAAAAAATCCGGTTCCTCCAGATAAAGAGGCCAGAGCTTTGGATAGATGGGGAAAGAAAGTCTATACTTCTTCCACCTTAGCTATGAGGGCTTTGAATTGCCAGTTTCACATGTTGAAATATCAAAACTATCTTCTTTCTCAATTGAAGTCTAAGGTAGATGCTCTGGCGGAAGGCATTGAGTGTAAAGAATTACAAGATTTGGTGCATGTCTCGAACAGGTGGGTAAGCATTCTTTGCAATGTGGTTTTGATGCTGTACAGGCCTCGTCTAGGGTGGCTGCCACTGGTTCAGTTCTTCCTGGCTGAGGGAACAGAATTTATCACACCATGTTAAGACAAGGATTTTGGATGCTCCTTTACAGTCTGATGTGTTGTTTGGTTCACCTGTGGAGTCAGTCTTGAAGAAAATGGAAGACAAGGCTAAGTCTATGCAGGCTGTTAAGGATTTTTGCAAGTTCAGCCTCCGTTTAGTAGTGGAATTGGCCTGCTAAGGGGTGGACGTATCCTTCTTATGATTCTCAGTCTAGGGGTAGATCTAGAGGGCAGAGCTCAGAGTTCCTTCAGAGCTAGAACGGGAGTTCACCTGCACAGTCTTCGGTGAGGGCAGGGGCCAGTCCAACAGGCCCAATGACCTACCTTTTCAGCTGCCAGATCCTTCTTGCCTGGCAGCACCTTTGGGAGGAGGTTGGCACTCTTCAAGGAAAATTGGAGTTTGATTACTCAAGACAGATGGGTATTGGATATCATACACCAAGGTTACAAGTTTTATTTCCATACCTTGCCTCCTTTCAAAGGCATGCCAGACGTTCCTCCTCAGCAAAGACTAGAGGCTCACAAACAAATTTCTCTGCTACTTCAAATAGGGGCCATACTGGGTCCCTCTACCAGAAGTGGGCCTAGGATTTTATTCTCGTCTGTTCCTAGTACCAAAGAAGGGAACACGTGGAGACCAATTTTGGATTTATCTATCCTCAACACATATCTGGACATTCCCAAGTTCAAAATGTTGACGTTACAACAGCTTTTGCCTCTGCTGGGCAAGATCACTGGATGGTGACTCTGGATCTCAAGGAGGCTTACCTTCATGTTCCTATCAGGCTCAGTTGCAGGAAGTATCTGCTGGTTTTCTG
Source organism: Protopterus annectens (assembly GCF_019279795.1). Lineage (NCBI taxonomy): Eukaryota > Metazoa > Chordata > Ceratodontiformes > Protopteridae > Protopterus > Protopterus annectens. Next base: position 533,448,785 of record NC_056747.1, on the reverse strand, counting down.
GGACTTCTCATTATCAGTTCTCTGCATTGCCCTTTGGCTTATCTACTGCGCCCAGAGTGTTCACGAAAGTTCTGGCTCCAGTGATAGCTTTCTTCATGCTAAGAGGAATACAGATCTATCCTTATTTGGACGATTGCCTGATTCTGGCCCAAGAAAAGGACAAACTTCTTCATCATTTACAGTATGTGATAGCAGTGCTAAGATGCCTGGGGTATTCTGTGAACGAAATAAAGTCCATTCTAGTACCCTCTCAGGACATGTGCTTTCTGGGTGTGAGACTGAATACAGCATCCCAGATGGCCTTTTTGACCCCGGACAAACAAAAGAATCTTTCTTTACTTCCATCAATTGTCTCATCAGTCCAGGCTGACTGCAAGGACAGTCCTTCAAGCCTTGGGGTTCATGGCATCTTGTATTCTGGTGCTTCCCAATGCCAAACTGCATATGAGGAATCTACAATGGTATCTCAAAAATGTATGGACACAGCACTGCCAAGATATGGACACTGTCATTCAGATAATACCTTGCATTCAAAAGGAGTTTTTGTGGTGGGCTCAGGAATGTCACCTAAACAAGGGAAGTTAGATTCTAACGACAGATGCCTCTGACAAAGCTTGGGGAGCTCATCTAAATGGAAAGTGGGTACAAGACACCCAGACTTCAACATCTACATATCAACCTGAAGGAGATGTTAGCAGTCCAATTTGCATTAATAGCTTTCAAGGATTTACTTCTTCCAGGGCAGGTGTTGGTTCTAACAGACAACACAACTGTCATGTGGTACATCAATTCTTATCCTCTATGCAGACAAGCAATGATTTTGTGGGAGACTGCTCTCAGTTTACAGCTGAATCTTCAGGCAAGGTTTCTGCCGAGCACAGAACTCCTTAGCAGATGTGTTGAGCAGACAAATTATGGATCCCGTGGAAATTGGATCCTCATGTATTTCAGAAATTGACAGTGTTATGGGGAACTCCAGACATAGATCTGTTCGCCTCCACTAAACTACCAGCTGCCAAAGTTTTGCACAAAAGGTTTCATCCCACAGCTTGGAAAGTGGATGCTCTTTCATTCAATTGAGCAATCTTCATGTGTATGCCTTTCCACCTCTGCCTCTCCTCCCAAAGGTACTCCTGAAGGTCAGACAGGACAAGCCAAAGATGATTTTAATAGCTCCAGATTGGCCTCGGCACTGCCTCCATGGCCTTTGCCTTCGATTCCACACCTGCTGTCTCAGGAGAACAGTCATTTACTCAATGTCAAACTTCACTCTCTTCATCTAACAGCCTGGCATATTTTTAAACCCTGGAGGGTCTCAGCTTCCTCAGCAAGTTTTGAATGTTATTTTGGAGGCCAGAAGGCCTAGTACAAGCTTAAAGAAAGTGTACGCAGATAAATGGAAGAGATTTTTATTTTGGAGTACAGCAAAGGAATTTGATGTTTCTCAGCCTAATTTAAGTGTGGCTCTTCAATATCTTACTGAGTTACTGGACAAAGGTTTGTCCTTCTCTTCTATTAAGGTTCATGCTGCAGCAATTTCTGCTCACTATGACTGTGACCCACCGTTGTTTCCGTTGTTCATCCTTTGTTTAAGCAATTCCTTAGAGGGGCACAGAATATAACACCCCACGAGCTCCTACTCCTGCTTGGGATCTCAATTTTGTGTTGGAGAAACTCACTCTACAACCTTTTGAGCCTGCAGCTACTGCCGAGTTGAAATATTTATCATGGAAGACTGCTTTTGTTGGCCATTACCTTCGAGAAGGGTTTCTGAATTACAGGCCCTTATGGTGGTTGAGCCTTTCTTAATTTTCCATTCTTAATTCATCCAGGGTATCTTTAATCCTTCCTTTATGCCTAAAGTGGTTTCTAGTGTGGCTTTAAACCAAACTATTCATTTGCCTACTTTTTATGCAAACCCCCAAAATAAAGGGGAAAAGATTTTGCACACTTTGGATATACACAGGCAGTTGCAATATTATTTGAGCAGAACTAAAGGATTCAGGCAGTCTCAGCAGTTATTTGTTTCTTTTGCTTTGAGTTCTCAGGGCAAGCCTGTGTCAAAACAAACTATTTCTAAGTGGATTGGGTTTTGTATTGCTTTCTGTTATTCCCATCATGGTAAGGAGATTCCAACTGGGATTAGGCCTCATTCCACTAGGGCTACTGCCACTTCTACAGCTTTTTTGAGGGGGGTGGCAACTAAAGATATTTTGGAGGCAGCTACTTGGAGTTCAGTGCATACTTTCTCTAAGCATTACCACCTTCCACTTTACTCTAAATCTAGGGCTGGTTTTGCCACTGCAATTTTACAGGGCATGTTGGCAGCTCCTACTGCTTTATAGTTTTGCCATCCTCCCTTACCTCTGCTTTGGGATTCTACCCAAGTGTAAGGACTGCAGCAATGTGAGATGAAGAACATAGTACAGTTTGTACCTACCATAAATGTAGATGTTCAAGATCCACATTGCTGCAGTCCCTCCTTCCCTCTGTAGTTAGAGGCGGTTGTGTGGTTTGGGTTGACTATTGTGGATAGTGTATATTGTACATATGATTAGTGCAAGGGTGGTTGGTTGTTTTTTGCTGTCTTTTGGTTTTGACCTTTCCTTTTAGGGTCTTCTGACATCTGGGGCAAGAAAAGACTGAGGATATGACGTCGGTCATGCGCATTTGTACCCTGGCGTCTGATGTGGACAGCGGACTACCCAAGTGTAAGGACTGCAGCAATGTGGATCTTCGAACATCTACATTTATGGTAGGTACAAAACTGTACTTTTTCCCAAGTCTTGCAACAATGTGTTTGAGCTTACAGGGGTGCTATGTATATAATAATTAGCAGAGGTACTTCATCGACAAAGGGATAATGAGGCATTTTTTGCTTTAAGGTTAAGTCTGTGAGCTTGCCACCAGTCAGTTGTCTGTGTCAGCCCCTTCTGTAATATGTTAACATTGCTGCGGGACACTATAAGACTGCATCCAGTTAACATTCATCTGTAAACTTGGCAAGTCACAGGCTATCTACCTTTGCATAGGCTTCAGAGAAATAGTTTCCAGTTGAAGGCCCAGCACAGATCCCTGTGGTATTCCCTGGCAAGTGGTCTAGTAGTGAAGGAGCAGTCTCCAACTTTGACAGTTTGTGTTCCATCAGTGAGCCAGTTGGCTATCCATCTAATAATGTTATGGCAAAATTCCCAAATTGGAGATTTTCTCTATGATACCTGAATGGGGGAACATGTCAAAGGCCTTGGATAACTCATGATAGGTGGTATGTCCTGTTATCCCTCATCCCAGGTCTTTGAGATCTGTTTCAAAGAAGTTCACTAGGTTTAATAAGCAATATCTACCCCTGACAAAACAAAATGGGTCAGGTCAAGTGTGTTGAAGGTCACCTATGTCCCTGTGGATAAGGTCCTTGCTGATTCCTTCCCCTAGCCTTGCAGATAAGAATTTTTAGGCTTATTAGTCAGTAGTTCTAGTTCTGCATGTTACCAGATTGAACTGCATTGCAAATCACACATTTTCTATTAATTTCTGTAGTGCAGGTAATATTAGTGTGGAAAAAATACTAAGACACCAGGGTTGCAGTGCTTGCAGGGCAGGGGGGGGGGTGGCACACACAGCTGTATTGTAAATATGTGATATATTGTTAGATAGGGCCTTCAGTTTGTTTCCACATGTACTTTCATGTCATAGGAAATGGACAGTAAACAGCAGTAATAAATAATACTTACTTTTCCATAGTGTGGCAAGCAGTGGGTTTCAGAAATGGCTGGCAAAGTATTTGCACATGTGAGATACACATTTCCAATACTTTCCATGTCTGCACGTAGTTAAGCAGTACGCAAATGTGAGTCACATTGTGAAAAGTCTGAGAATTAGTACTGAGTCTAGTAAACACACCTTCTGCTTAAATGACTCTGTGACAGCAGGTGTAAATGTATTGACAAGTTTCTTTTTAAGGCCAGACAATAGTGGATTTGAATCCAAGTGTATCCAGTACTTTTAAAGAGTTTTAAATAAACATTGATAATGCAATAACATGGATTCTGTATGGTACATCTTTTGCAGTGGTTGGCATAGAGCAGCAGGGTTAAGCAAAATTGTGCAGAAGTAAGTGCAGCTTTTTGCCACTGCTCACTATTGCTTGGCATTGGTGCACGATGCACACCTCCGCTCAAACATAAAGCCCAGAAAATGGAGTTCCATTACTTTTTCTGCTACTTACGTGTGTTGTGTGTGATTCTGTTTTTTTTGACCAGATTAAAGGTGTTAAAATGGGATAGATAGGAAAGTGGTAAAATGGGGAGCAAGCAGGGGTGGGGAGGACAAGGATAAAGCAGTGTAGGAATGCGCAGGAGGGAAGTAGGAAAGAACCATAGCTATTTATTTCTTTAAAATACATGCAGAATATTAACTGATAAACCAACAAAAAAGCAATCTACCAAACTCCACTTAAAATGGAAAAAACAATGGTAGCAAGGCAGGTTATGATGAATAGAGGAGGAGACCAATAAAATCAAAAACCTTTATTGAGAAATGACATTAAGCACTTTCGTCCTTTTCTTCTAGGAGTTCATCAGAGTGAAAGATGTTTCATACAAATTGCACTTAGCTTCAGTTAACTGAATTTGGATTGATAGTGCCACAAACGGGTGAAAAAAGGCAATTATGTTCTATAGCCAATTGGACCAAATCAAGTGTGTCAAGAAGACGTGCAAAATGGAGAGCTATGTATGGGATTTTTTTTTTTTTGTGAGACAGGTGCCCTTTTTTTTTTTTTATTCAGTAAGTGAAGACTCCTATTAAGGGACATAGGTATGTGTGGATCAGGTAAGTGAGGAAGCAAATGCAAATTTGCAAGACAGACAAGACAGGGATGGTGGACACAGAAGGTTGGGGGCCAGCATGATTGGGGTGAGGGAGGGGACAATGCAGGCTCATGCCCATCAAGCTTGCAGACAGTGAGAATAGAGTCCTCACCCACTTGACTGTTATCACTGTCACCTGACTCTGTTGGTGACTGGAGTGTTTGACATCTCCTCCTCCTACAGATTATGAGGGAGAGCAGTCACTCCATCCAGCTTAGGCATACACTAGTGGTGCATCGCATGACCCTACGCACCATGTCTGGCAACTCTCTGACAGTGATGAAATCATCACCTCTGCCACTGCTCCCAGAAGGTACCACTACACCAGTTTCCAGGGTAGTACTACCTAAGGGAGCAGGCAGTGCTGCCAGGTTGGCTCCCAGATGTGCTGGGCTTCAGTGCCAGAGCTGGTGGAGTGGGGGCTGACTGATCCACTGGGACTGGCCTACCTCGTTATGCTGTGTAGCATTTAGTGATGTGGTACACATGGGTGATATGGAGACATTTTGATGATATGTAATAGAAAGTAAAAAAAGAGAGATGTGTTGGGGTGAGAGAAAAAAATATATCAAATTAGTACCATCATATGTGACATACAGTGCATTAATACAATTATACAACTCTTTTATCTGAAGTATTAAGTATACATCCTAACATACACACTATACTACAGATTGCAGAAAGTAATCCTTGAAAAATGCATATATTGTACATATGCATGCACCACAGATTACAGTTTACAGTAGGGCATTTTTGCCACTGGTATAGAGTTTTTTTAAATTTAATGTAAATATTGAAGAAATAACAGTATTTTGTAGTTGAAAATTGTGGAATTTGAACCCACAACCTCTGACTACAGTCTTATATTGGACTCTTACAATTGGTTTGTGCTACAGACTAATGCATGCATACTTGCTTTTACAGTTGGGATATGCATCTTCAATTAGATACAACTCTATAAAAGACCAAAAAAGCTATCTTTACCTTTTAATGCTACAATAACACTTCTCTTCTGCTGCAGACATACCATTTGCATCCGTCAGTCTTTACCAGGAGTCTAATAAATATCCTGGACACCCCACATCTGTGCCCTAAACTTGGCACCTTTCTCTCTAATACCAGCCATGTCTACCAGCTGAACTGGAGCAATAGAGACTGATGCTTTCACACCAAATCCAGTTATCTCATTTACTGGTAGTGCACAAACCCAAGCAATGATGGCAAATGTGTTTGAGCAATTTTAAATGGAGAGCAGCAGTACCAAGCAGGGATGAATTAAATCATTGCAATTGGAAGGTTAATCTGACATTTGGCCTTAGTTTGAGGGGTGTCTACTGATGTAGCCTGGAAGTATATATTGGAAATTGTAAGGTAACTGTTAGGTTTGCAGACATGCACTGGGTGCATAGATGTAATGATCTGACACATTTGTTTTTACATTTATACACTGACAAAATTGATTTTACACTGTCAGATTCAAGCTTAGGCATAAGGTACAAAACATTTTCTTTCACAATGAGGATTTTGCAACAAAAGAAGTGCTGCACAGACATAGCCAGAAATCATACATAAATGCAGGTAAAAGTATGAGCTGTTACACATGTATGTGTGTGAACTGACAAGGCTATTGGATATAGATCCAGTTGTGTATGTGTCTTAGGTAATTGGGAAGGCCATGCAAGTCCAGATATCAGCAGAAATATACTTACAGAAATATAGTAGACAATATACCCTCAGTCATACATCTGAAAACACAATAATAGTGTCTTATCCTTCATATATATACAATTTATGTCAGCTCCACTATCTAACGTGTTATACACTAGATTGAATATAATGGGAAGTGGAACAGCAGTAGAAGTATAGGGAATATCCTGTATTAGACCCCAAGACCATGTGTATAGCAGTCCTACACTTACACCTGTTGCCACAAGAATGTTGAAATAACATTTTTCTATTTTCAGTTCATTGCTATAAATGGCAGTGTCACAACAGTAACAAAAAAGTCTGCACACACTGTACAAAAACCCAGGACCATCTGTACTCCAGCCCTACACTTACACCTGCTGCCACAGGGCTAGTTACATAACATTCCCTAATTATTAATAATTCATAAGGTCTATCTGTTAACTGCCATGCAGTGCTACTTAGTGGGTTTGTACAGTGCCAAACAGAATTAATTGAATGTATCTGGTTTCAATTATTGGTTGTCTAGATCCTCTCTGCGGGTGTTCTGTCTGTTTTCTGGGTAGGCCAGCTGTCTAGCTTGTGCACTGCCACACTGTGCAAACAAGATAAACACAGCCAAACCTGATATTAATTTTCCTCCATTCCCATGATTGCTCTAAGCAGCGCATTGTGCAAATACTGCCCTCCCCAAAAAAAAGGGACAAGTAGTTGAAATGAGGAAAATAAATCTGTGACATACAAACTAGAAAATGTTGGTTCACATGAGATATTTCTACATAGGTCTGCATTTGAACTGTCACTCCAATGAACCTTCAGAATACAGGAAGGATGCCTTATTGTTCTTTGCCACACAAACAGCTTTGGAGCAAGGAATTGAAATCATTCTGCATGTAACCCACTGCAACATCATCTACAGTATTTTGAAACCATACAACTGTCATTTGTACATTTATTATTTTTGGATGTAGTGTACTAAGTGATCACACAACCAGTTATGACTATTGCTTACAAAATATATAGCCCTGTCTTAGCTCTCTGTGTTTGTTGGTCAATTATTCTTGTGTCTGACCAGTAATCTGGGGCATGCAGTCTGTAAACCATTATATGTCATTGGCCTTACAATGGATATTAAATGGCAATGATATTATATACTGCTCCCAACAAATGAATGGGAGGTTGGATGCTAATCAACAGAACCTGTGAATTGTGTGCTGCTTACT
>NC_056747.1:533328508-533436008 GCF_019279795.1 Protopterus annectens | reverse complement strand
GAATTGAGGTGATAGAACAAAACATTTTAAATCATAGTCTTTCAAACCCACAGAACCTTTTTGAGCTGTTGGTGATTTCCCAAAATAACAAGATAACTTCCACTGCACTTTATTTATGGATTCTAAACTACACTTGTACCCAGAAGTATAGTGCAACCAAATAATGCACAAAGAACAGTACTGTTGGATATGCTGGGCACTGTTATGGAAAAATTGTGATTTTGTGCATTTTAGCATGAAATGCACCTAATATGTTTGCATTTATTTATGTATGTGGGTATGACTGAGTTATACCTAGAGATTATAGCTCAGTTAAAGAAGGAACCCAGAGAGAATAATAACAAAAACAATTCTTATGTAGTGGTCAGTATAACAGGGGTACACACACATTAGGGAAATCTGACATATAGCTGTTTTGTGGGAAACCACAGATGCCACATTCAAAATATTCAGATAATTAAACTGATTACAGCGCATTATATGTCACACAGCACAGAAAAGTTGTAGAATCCAAACCTGAGATGGTCTGTTCAGGGTGCTATTGCTGCTGCTTGCATTTAGAAATGTAGCTACATCATGCAGTATTGACAATGTTCAAAATAAAAGAAAATACAGAACTATAAAGAAACATACAGGCATTTACTTAACAGAGAGTAGTTGAATCTGCACACAGAGGTAATGTATCTTTAAAAAAGAAAAGATACTCTAAGATGGGTGTCACAGAGAAAAGTAGATGACCTCTGAGTTTAATGCAGTAAATACAATTAATGTGGTTGTATATGAATGGGTTCTGACCATTTAAAAGTGAATTAGGGTGACTCTATGTAGCTAATTAAACTTAGGCTACAGTACACTTAGCAATGCTTCTGTTAGGATGATGTATTTATACAACTGTTGCATGATTAGCTTAAAGGTTTCTATGTACCATTTCACTAGGAGAAACCTGCTGAAAGTGTTGATATGTAGGGTCTTGTTGCTATCTCTCCAATAATGCTTGTAGTTTGGTGACTTATATCTAACATGTAAATGCATAATCCTAAACACCCATCTTTATTTACAGCAAGTGAGCAAATATGTAATGCAGATATATAATGTTTGACTGCAAATACATAAGATTGAGTTCAGAGAATAATTAAGTCAAGTCCATGCAGCCAAGCTTTGTAAGGGAAATAAAATGGTGGATGGAAAGTGGACATTCTGAGCCTAGCCTACATATTTTTTTGAATGTTTTCCAAATGTAGGTAGTACAGCAGTGAATAAGTAACAGAATACAGTACTAGCATGCAGCAGACAAAAAGTCTGTGCTGCCTATCCTGTTGTTTTTCTGGCTTCAAATGGATGAAATGGCTTTTCTAGCGTACTTCATGTTTGATATCTGGTCACCTTTTAAAAGTAAATCTTCAAAGTAAGTTCATTCTTAACAGCCTGTCCAAAGTATGCTTATGCAAAAAGGTCCCTCTTTATTGCCAAGGCATCAATTATACTGCCTGCCAAAGAACATGTCTTTTTTTTAAGATTTAACCAATAACCAAGTAGGTGGCGTTTGCCCATTTGGAGTAATTTGGTGAGACATAGTGGTCCTCAGTTAGATAGAATAAGGCTGTGGCATGTTCTTAAATCTTATTATAAATAGCAGACAAATACAGTGGACAATCCATTCAGCTAATCATCCTTGTCACTGGTAACATAATAAGAGCACTGTTGCCAAACTGCAGTTTCTGTTATTGAGTTAAGTAGTTCTGAAAATATGTTAGCATGTTGATGTTGATCCATTCTTGTTTTAGCATTTGCAACAATTAAGAGTAATTCATAATGCTGAATGCTTTGCTGAAGTGTAATAATAAAATTGCCAAAGTGTAGCTAATAGTGATATAATTGGAAATGCAACTGGTATGTTTGGACATACCTCCTCCAACCCCATGATATCATTTAAAGCCATGTTGGGTTTAAAGCAGTAGGCCATGTTCAGAAAGGCAGTTTGTTTGCGCTTCATATACTGCATTCTATAGCACTTTACAGATATATGGACTATGCCTATTACCTGTGTGCTTCAAATTTTATAGTGTTCAGCTTGTTTTGGCATCAGAATTATACTGTGGCCTATCAAGGCTGATGGCATTTAATCTTGTTAGAATAAATCTTCTTTAAACAGTGTTGTGTTCGCCTTACTAGTACTAGCATTAGCATGTACTGACATAGCATTACCTCAAATAAACATTTAAAAAAACACTGGTAAACAAGCTGTGTCAGATTAGTGCTTTATAAAATCATTTTACCCCTTCTAAAGTAATTGCATCCCCTTCTGACATGTCCTCAGTAATTCAAGCGTTTTACTCTGTAAAAATTTTTGATGACGTTATAAGGATTGACTCATTTCGATCTTCTCTTCTAGTGCATGAGTTTACTCTCTCAAAGTCAGTCATATAATTGCTTTTATTATCTAATATATATTAGACATTATTTTTCTTCATGCAAATACTTTGCAAGCATGCAGATATGTCAAAATGTAGTTGGACATTTCTTCCCATTTCCTCTTTACATAACTACAATACTGTGTACTGTTTATCTTTTATCCTAAATCCTCCAAGTCACAACTGAATATAACCAGATTAAAAAAATCAGCATTCTGCAGTAATAGCATGGATAAAATAATATTACTCTTAATTAAATTTAACAACCAGTCTTCACATAAAATATAAAAACATTTAGCTTGGCCAGAAGTAAAATAATCCCCACCATGCTAAGTGTTAGTAGTTTGCCCCTTTATTCAGTCTTGTATAGGCTACAAAGGAGATCTCTGCTTAGCCTTCAATACTACATATTACCCCACACTCTGTAAACTCCCTAACCTAAATAGAACCAATAGAAAGTAAACAACTTTTCTAAAGACGTAAACCGATACTGCCATATTAACAATACTAGCTTGCATGACAGGTACTTTCCCAACATATGACATTTCTCGTATAGGATGACCTCTCTCTGTATATACATCAGCACAGTATTTCCCATGAAGCAATAAGTCTGGATGATGTCTGGTCTGGTGTTACAAATTCTTCACCTGGATTATATATGTAAAATCATCAAAAAAACAAACAAAAGTCAGAGTTAAAGTGTGGTAGATACAATTACACAAAATAAATCCAAAAACCATTCGTAGTAATGTAAAAAAAAATCAAATAAAATGCAGATGTAAAGCTTGTATGTCTGCCTGTACATATATATATATATATATATATATATATATATATATATATATATATACACACATATGTATATATATATATATATATATATGTATAGACACACACACACACTCATATAGTCATGCCTTTCTCACTTTCTCAAGGAATTCAGCTACCTCCATAATACTGCAACCTCTATCTGTCCTCCCAACTCACACAGAACCCCTCCTTTTACCCCACCTCTATTTTTAAGAAAATTACTCACAAAGACTTACTCGCTTAGTCTAGATCACTCTGGAAAGATTTCCTTACCATACCTCTTCTCCATATTTATAACCTCTGCTTAACTCAATACACAATGCCAGACATATAGAAAACTTCTCTTCTTAACCCCCTAACCAAACTGCCTCAGCCAGAAAATGCATTCCGCTTCTACCCACTCCCATCCTCCCCGCACTTGGGAAAATACTAGAAAACCTAATCTACAATCAACTGTCCACTTACATCCAGTAGTACCACCTCCTTACTATTAAACAGCATGGATTCTGGTCTGGCCAGTGCACAATGGCAGCACTATGTCATTTACAGATGAGATCTTTGTGACGCCCGTGCACTGGCCCGGTAATCAAGGAGCCTCAATCCTCACCACTAGCACCAGTGAGGGGCATGCACATTGGGAAGGATAACAAGTACACACACAAAGTAAAGTACAATTTCCCTTAAGAGCATACAGAGATCACAGTCAGTCCGGGGCTGTTTTTTCCCTTGCTCTCCAGATCCCCAGTAAGACTCCCCAATGGCACAGCTATAGGTTATACAGATCTCAGCCTAGTGGTCAAGCTAAAATCTCCAGCACCCTCTCTGTCCAGCCAGTGCTTCATGTCCCTGCTCAAGTAGCTGATGCACACACTTTGAGATATGAGTTATATACAAACACAGACACTTCTGGGGAAGGTTGGCACAGGTTCTCCAGATATGCCCCCTTCTCTGCCCAGGCTATAAGGTAGAAATCACTGCCACCAACCACTAATATCAGCTACTAATAAGGCTCTTACCAAAGGGTGTCCAATTTTACTGTGCAGTATTATTATTCAGTTAGTAAGTATGATGAACACAAAGGCTTATTGGAGTGGCTTGGACAGCATCACTATGTCCATGTAATCTACTCTAGACCTTAAATTTTCTCTACGCAAAACAGCCACAGTTGAAAGGATTAAAAATATTTAATAATAAATAATAACACAAGATAAATCTCCTCAGGTCAACACAGTGCTAGTCAAGAGTTTAGACACAGGAAAATGGGTAAAATAATACTGTAGAACAGTCTGACTTAAATGTAGAAAACAGCTAGACTAAACTTACTATTTTCTATCTATTTCTAAGAGAAACAATGTTCTAAATAACTTACATACATACAGAGCAAAGGCAGAGTGCTGGTGATGTTGTCAGTTCTGAAGACAAATGCAAAATGCTCTAATTCTCTCTCTCTCTCTCTCTCTCTCTCTGAGAAAGTCTTAAATTGATAATGCATCACTGCTTGCTCATTCTTGACACTTCTCTGGTTTAATTTTCTAGGCTAACAGAAACTCAGAATTTAACAGTTCTTTCATCTTGCACCTGGCCAGGAAGCCACAGCAATAAAATAAATTATACATGTAAAATCTAGCAATTGACTCTGGTTTCAAAACAATAGAAAGAATTTGCCAGACCAGACATCACATCTCTGAGTTTGAGATCAAACAGTCATACAATGCCTGCCTTATCAGCTTTTTTCCAACAGAGTGGACTGTAGTTACATTTTTGAAGCTCAGTATAACATATAGTTTAATCATAACGTATAGTTCTCTTTTACATTTGTAAAAACAGCCTGTGGATTATAGTAATATTTGCAAATCACATAGAATTATTTACAAGATTCTATCTGGCTGGGCTAGCAGACTTTAAGTTTTTGACAATCTTTCTCAACACGGATAAAGGAAACCTTCCGGAAGTACTATTCATTCACCTTACCAAAATTCTTGATCTGATTGACCACCTCCTGCTGTTCACTACCTCAAAGAAACCAGGGTAGCCCAAACAGTCTCCTGTTTCTAACATTTCTTAACAAACAGATATTCCACAGTCAAAACAGGCTCATCCCTATGACATCTAGCATCCGTTACCAAAGGAGTGTCCTAGGGATCCGTACTCTCCCTACTGAAGTTTTCAATATTTAATCATAAACTACTCTCCAACCTTCCTGTCACTCTTTACATAGATAATATGACCATCCTTTGGTCCAGTTCGTCACATTCGGCTATTCAAATTCAGCTATCTGGTCTCCACTCCCTTAATTCTTGGCTAAGCAACCATAAACTACTCCTAAACCCTTCCAAACAAAAATTATGATATTTGGAACCTCATAAAAGTTAAAAAAACTACTAAAAAATCTCAACATTGCAGATCTCAAACAGAAACAACCATGTCTTTTAAATACCTAGATTTATTTCTAGACCAGTTACTTAACTTTCAAAGCCAGACTGAAGACCTCAAGAAGAAAATCAATTATCTTTTATTCTGGTCTTGGGAAACATATCCATTTATCTCCAGATGAGCTATAGCTGCTATAGGCAAAGGAGTCCTCCTTTCTCAACCTGGATATGGGGTCCCCATCAAAGCCACAGACAAAAAAACTCATACACACTATATTCCATTAAAAACAAAATCTGCTGATTCATTTCCAATTTATCCCGAATAACACCACTCTCTCCAAAGCCAGATTGCTGCCATTTTCTTGTAGAGTTGAAATACTCCTAAGATCTCTTCTTTTCAAACCCCATATGCCTTCCCACCTCTTGCTGCTAAACTCCATATCAGATCCATCCCCTACAAACTCTGCAGCCTCTCCCAATTAACTCCCTCACTCCAGACCCCCCCAAACAAAATTGCATTGTAACAACCACTTTTTTCTCCATTCTTGCACAAAAACTCTGACAGTTCCTCCCCCTCACATACAAAAGTCTTCTTTTTCCCAACGTTTAGGCCACAACTCAGACACCTCCATCAACAATGTGCTTTTCCACTGCTGGTCACATACCCTAACCCCCCTTCTCCACAAGTACATGACTTGTACTACACTATTCTGCCCTCTGCTTCCCTCTCACATTTACTACCAAGATTAATCTACATTGCTTGTCTACTCTGTTAATAAGATTTGTATACTGTTTCATTTGTTTAGTGGATTCTCTACTTTGTCAATTTGTCCTCTCTTATTTATTTTATTTTAGTTAATTTTTCCATCCAGGCTGTGTCTGTAAATGATGTCTTACAATCAATGCACTACCCCAGTAAACAAACTAACTAAATAAAAGAAATATCTTAAACAATATTAGTCCCCTTCTATAATTTCAGGGCAACTCCCTAAAGGTCCTCTATGTTGGATCTGTAAAATTTACCAAGACCTTGGCATTTTCCCACTATCAAAGCATCCACCTCCTTTTATTGTACTTCACTCTGTTTTACCAATCTGCCATCACCAGCCTTATCATTCTTTGTGTCACATTAACCCAAATTAAACTATAATAACTCTGTAAATATAATTATATATATTATTTGTTATTACACAGAGTCCCACTATGTTAAACACACTTCTGCATTGTTTCCAATTCCTACAGATGGTCCACCTTCTTCTTTTATCTGTACAAGATACAGGTAAGCTTCACAGTAACCATTTGCTTATGTTCTGTTATGTGGTGTTTCAATCTTGTTTTTAATGTGAGAAAATGCCATATTGAGAAAGTAAGACAAATTGTTATTAAATTTAGAGATTTCTTCTGACTTTTAAATTTGTTGCAACTCAAAACTACAGATATTTATTGCACAGTTTAGTAGCAACAAGAGTTTGACAAGTGCTAATACTATGAATGATGCAGATGAGGTGGTCTGAGTATTACCAATCTAGGTCTTTACAAACATGTGCACAGTTTTCTAGTCTTAAAAAAATCCAAATGGAATCAGTTTGATGGCTACTGCAAGAAATGAAAACCACGTGATATGTAAGCAGCATTGTTCCCAATCACTTTTTCTAAGCTGGATTGAATGATGGCATATTTTTGTTACCTTTTTGTGATTTGAATTTCTAGGCAATATTTGCAGTAGAGAGTGAATTATCCAAACTATTTGGGACCTAGGGTACTTTGAATAACCAAACTGCTCGGATAATCAAACATATAATTGAACAGGATAAAAAAACTTCTAAAATCTTTTTTTTTTCTCCACACAAGGAATACACTTTTCAACCATTCAGTGATTTCAGTGGAAAATAAAGAATATTTTTCACACAACAGTGGACTAGAAGCTCAAAAAACATGCACAAGCGAATACGTATAATATTTAAATATTCAGACTTTGTGATTTTTCCTAACTGAAAACTTTGAAAGGCTGGTTCAGATAACTGACATTTCAGATAGTCGACTTTCTACTCTAGGTGCATTTTGTCATTATTTTAATATGTATATATGTGTGTATATATATATATATATATATATATATATATATATATATATATATATATATTTATGCTGTGTTTTACTTTTGTGTACTGCAGCTGTAAATGTACATCTAAACTTAGTCTGACTGGCTGTGAGTTTTCTGTTGCTATGGGACTGTGCCTTATATATATATATATATATATATATATATATACACACATACACACACACACACACACACACACACACACACACAATATATATGTATATCTTGAAAATTCACTATATCAAAATGCAACTGATCAAACACATCTTGTTGACCAGCAGCCTATGGAATTCTATGACGAAAAAAGTAAAACATTTTTTTTTTCAGGGAGCATGCCACACCCAACACCCCCCATATCTTCTGCTAATTATACATACCAACTCTTAGATCACACAACAGTGGAAAAATGTTCAAAACTAATTAAAAACATGCTTTAACAAGTGTGCTGTATTATAGCAGAAGTATAATTGAATATAACCAGGAAGGTGAATCAAAGAACACATATATGTTTCAATGGTCCTAAATATATGTGCAAGGGGTCTGTCATTTGAAAACAGCCCAAAGGGTAAAGTTTATCCACCACTGGCCAGATGCATTTTCTTTGAATGTGGATTTCAATGCTGTTTCAATGAATGTGCGTTGCAAGGACAAAGAAGTTTTGATGCTAAGTCTGCTTTCATTGTGAGACTGACTATTGCATTGTTTAGCAAATGTCTATTCATGTTTGTGCTTTAAATTGTAAAATAAAAGTTTTAAAGTAAATCTAAATAATCATTGTAGAAGTAAAGCAGAAAACAGTATACACATTACAGTGTTTATGGTAAATAGGCAGAAATTGCCAGGTAATGGGAAACTGGAATTGCTGCAGGAGGGAGGGCTGTATATGAGGGGCCCCATTTGACCACGATTTTGTGAGGGGGAAGGGCAGCAAACTCGGACAGCCCCAGACATCACAAACTCTAAGTACGCCACTCCGTACTCTTCATCAGTACTGTCAACTACTGCTTTGTTTACTATTACTTTGTACTTACTTTTCCTAGGTTATGCCAGAAAATGATCCTCCTAGATCAATGCTCTGCCCTGCTCAACAAATGGTAAGTAAATAACCTGTGAAGTATTATCCTTAAATATGCATTATGTCCGAGTTTCATCTGAACTATCATGCAATTTAGTATAGTTCAGGTGTGTGCCAAAAAATGTATTAGTCCGCTTTTTGTAAAAGTAGTAAACAAATGTATCCCCCACCCCTGCCATCTGGAGATGTACTTGTGACAACATTGTTGACACTGATTTTTGCCTCCTATAAACAAAAAAAAGGCCATCTGCACTTTTAAATCTCTTAATTCAGTAAAGACAGTAGCTTGCTAATGGAAACATTTAAACCTTGAATGTTTCACTATATTAGTTTAATGTCTTTTTCCCTGGCTATCGCACTGTACCGAAAATTCTAGAAATTGAGCATTTAGGGGCAAGAGATCAGGGAAAAAAATTGCAGAAGTGTGAAACCTAAGTAGAATGCAAAGAATGCCTAGAGCAGAGGGCAGGAGAACCAGTGAAGTCAGACCTCCCAACTCCTGGGAGAACCAGTAATTCCCTGTAACTCTCATCCTTCAGGGCAGTAATCCACATAGAAACTACTTGAAACATTGCTTATGGGTAACTAATAGATCACGTTATTAAGTATAGTTGACCCTCCCATAAACTTAATGGTTTAAAAGGGGTTTCAATATTCTTATGGCCATATATTACTTTACTGATGCATTTTATTCTAACAAAGAGAATGGTCTATGCATTTTTTTGTGGACCTGAAAAGGGCATGTGAATATATCAGCCACAAAAAGCTGTTATTTCAAATTGAATATTTGGGGTCTGGAGATGACTGAATGAGATGGTTTCAGTAATTATGTAAAATATGGGATATTTTTTGTATTTTTAGTTTGAGTATTTCTGGTTTGAGCACCGTTAAAGCTGGAGTACCAATTTTTTTTTTTTGTTTGGGCCTGTTTTATTCTCACTGTTTGTTATTTCATTCATGCATACAGCACCAAAAATTCTGTGTTCTGGTTCATGCTTACAGCTCTAGTTGTAAGACTGTCTTGTCTCATTCAGGCCTACAGTTCTTCAAATACAAACCATGGAGCACTATTTTTTCAATATAACTTAATCATGGAGTCACATTTGTGGCATCATTGCTTTAACCAAGCAGTTTAAATGTAAAATAAAGTATTTTAACTGAACAAGCAATGCAAAAAGCTGCTTTAGTTGTGCATTATAAAAGATGTTTCTCTCACTTAAATGTAGTGCGACTCTAAACTCCAGAGAGTTGATGTCCAACCTGCTTGCAGTAATGAATTTTACACCTCATTAACTGATTGCCAGCTGGAGTGAATGTGTTAATGACTTGATTCTAGCCCTCCCTAAACTTAATTTAACCTTATATGCAGATGAGGTGATCATGCTCATAGCTGCAAAACCTAGTTCAGAGCTGCAAAAATAATATCCAGATCAAATTTAATATGCTTTGGCAAAAAAGTCAATAATTCTGGTACTGGGTGATGCTGATGAGATGAAGTTATTGGGTCCACTTACTGTTACTGTCAGGTTGTACACATATCTTGGTGTTTGGTTTGACCCTATTCTTACATTTCCTTATTTTAAAAATGTTGTAAATGGTGTGTTGAAACAGCTTAAAATGAGCTCTAAGGTAACTGTTTTTCTCATATATGAATTAAAAGGGAGGTAGTGTGTGTGTGCCTTCTGTGAAGGCTCAGCATCTGGCTGGCAACTTGACACAGCAAAAACTCCACTGCCAATCAGTCTATGGACCAGTGATCTACTGTGGCAACCTGTAACAGGAGAAGCCGAAAGACATTTTTACTGATTTAAGTCTCCTGGTGCTAATGTTATAGTAAACTCTACTGGTCACTCTTCTCAGCTATATCACAGTACTGAGATCCTACAACCACAGCTAATAGGATCTGTAGATTTACTTCTCTTTGCAACCCATGGGACCATCATTGTCTTTCTTTAGAGATTGCAAGGGGATTCCTTTTTGAATTCATGCCACTCTGATGCTTTCCTTATTAACTTTCAAAGTACTTAATGTGAAATATTACCCTCCACTTACCCGTTTATTAAAACAGAGCATCATTATGCTCTAAGATCTGAGGAACAATGTTTCTGAAATGGAAAGCGAGAGCTTTTAGATTACTTATAGCGAGTAAGCTTGCAAGAAAATAACCCGTTTCATGGAATCAGGTGTCACAGCAGGTGAGGAATAAACAGAGTTTTAACTCATTCAAAGCTGAACTACTCCTGCACGTAGCCTTAATCTATACAGGTCATTGCATTGAAGACAAAAATGGATCAGCTAGGATTGTTTGTGTTTATGCCCATCACATGCTCATGTCCATTGATCACACTGTTTCATTGTCTTATGTTCATGTATTCTCTTCTGTGTGCTATAGTATACTGTTCATTGCTTATGACTTTTACTGTGTACAAATGTTGCTTTTCATCATCATACTTAATAACTCTTCTTTGGCTATGACTTTTTTTTTCTTTTGTTTTGTGACATTCCCACTCTGGGCCAGTAATCAAGGAGCCTGAGTCCTCACCACTGGCAATGGAGAGGGACATTCACTTGGGATACAAATGGATACACTCAGTACTTCCAGATGTAGACCTCTCTGCAGCAAGCACAATTTTCCTTAAGAGCACACAGGGGACACAGTCAGCCTGGGGTCTGGATTTCTCTATATCTGTCACTCTCCAGATCCCCAATAAGAATCCACACTGACACAGCGTCAGAGTTAAACCCTCAGCTGAGTGCCCAAACCACGTCTTCCACCACTCTCTGAAACCAGTGCTTCGTGTCCCTGCTCCAAGTAGCTGATACACACACACACACACACACACACGCACACACACACACACACACACACACACACACACACACACACACACACTGTGAGATTTGGTTTTCATACACACACACACACTTGGGAAAGGCTGGCACAGATTTACCTACTGTGCTTCCCTCCTGCCCAGATTATAAGGTAGTTATCACTGCCATCTGGCACTACAAAGCCCAGCTACCTTAGGCTCTTGCAAGGGTACCCAGTTAATACTGATACCAATGGTAATGTTGACCAAGCAGTAAGGCTTTCAGGAGTAGTGTCAGAAAAAAATGTGTATTAATGTATATGTTTAGTGCTTATTAGAAGCTAAATGGTTTAACACATTTCATTCTATTTTATGTACAGCTTAGTTTTGTATGAAACTACAAGATGCTTTTTGAAACTGCAAGATGCTCTCTGACCTAGTAATTGCTAGCACAAAAAAATTCATGTTTATGCCTTTTGGAAATTTACTGAGAAGCAGGTGATTATCTGCTAGGTCAGGAAAATAATGAATAGAACAATACTGTTTTCTATAATGTTATTGAACTTGAACAATCAGCTCTGTTCGTGTTATGAGAACATGCACAGCTGTTGAAAAAGATAGATACAGTTGAACAAAGACTGCTTGAAGAAATGAACTATAATCTGTGCTTGCTTTGTGCTCGAATTAGCCATAGTACCTTGAATGGTAACATCATATAGTGAGAAGTTGTATCTAACCGGTGGTCTCCAAGGCCACGTTGTTTTTCTTAGGAAGTTTTTTCATAAACTTGATAGTGTCAGCAGAAAATCATAGACAAACAGCTGCTATGAAATAATATTGTAAGAACTTGTGATTTATTATGTCAGCTTAGTAGGCAATGTCTTGTAAGAAATGTATAAGAATAGCTTCACTTCCTGATTCTAGTTAGACAAACTCTGCATTAGCACATTTATGTCTCCTTGCTGCAAGATTAAAGTGCCTTAACCTGAACCTGCCATGTGTTGATCTTTTTGAAGTTGTTTTTTCCTTTGACAGATTGGTCCTTCGGACCGGAAACTCTCACTTCGCCTCAGATCAGATGGGTCAGGTGGCATGAAACCGTATGGGGAAGAGACCATATTGGTTCTTCTGCTCTGAAAGACCTCCGACTGAATTATCGTTCAAAAGAGGCCAGCCACTGTTCTGATCTGCGACTGGAGGACAAGTTAACATTTTTTCCTCGAACCAGACGATCAATCACGGAGGCTCAGGTAAGGTGAGATTTACCTTTTTCTGTTTTAGATCAGGGACTCGATGTGCATTGTCTGTCAGGAGATTTGTCTTGTACAAGTCAGGGACAGGAAGATTGCAGTCTTGTCATAGAGCAGGGAAACAGAATAGGTAGGCAGTTATTCTAGATAAACTGTGAAAAAGAGAAATTGTGGTACCACGTAAAAATAAGAAGGGTTACGTAACATTTTTAACAGCTAGAACAATATGGGAAAGAGGTGCACAAAAAGATCCCAAGATCCGCCGTTAACTGAAGATGCAAAATATATGCAATTACAGCGTGTCAACAATGTTAGGTACTATACAAAATGGGTTAATAAATATGAATTTGATGGCAAATTAGAAAAATCCTTACTTATTAAACTTGTCAAACAGCTTAAAAATGACACAAAAGGTCGGGTAAAAAAGCAACGTCAATTAGGCATTCCTCAGGCACACAGGTGGATTGAGGAAGCAAACCGTAAGGAACAAAAGAGTAATAATTCAAAAGCAATGTTTCTAGATAAAGAGGACAATAATTTGGTAATAGCATCAGCCCCTCCACTTCCCTTACCAGAATATGAAGCGAGTGGACAAGCTGGACCACCTCCGCTATACCTGGCTGTCCCCGCAAAGCCAAGACCGTTTGTCAGAGATCCCGTTGAGACTACGTCTCGAACACGTAACTTAAGAGGGGATATTGAGTTATATCAAATGAACAAAAATTCACGTGCTATGAGTGAAGAAGAGATATGTCCGCTCATAGAAGTACCAAATCCTCAGGCAGGACAGGAAGGGCAGGACCCAACTCTCCTGGTATATAGACCATGGACACCGGAAAAAATCCGGAAAGCTACAGAGGGAATTCCCCATCCAAAAGTTAATTTTAGAAAATTCTTAGAAGACTTACAGGGCATGAGGTTAAGTTATCATTTAAATGGAGAAGAAGTAGAAAAAGTAGTTAGACAAATCATAGGTCCAGATTGGCACATGATCAGTGGCAACTGGAATCCCCATGATGCAGAACACAAGCCACTCTCACATAGCAACGCAGAGCTGGATAACAGAGTAAAAGGTCTTACAGACTGAATCTCTGAGAAATGGAAGCCTAGGGCAGACTGGACTTGCATTAATCAATGCATCCAACAAGAAGGTGAAACTGTTGACAGATATTATGCTAGATTATTAGAGTGTTTTAATAACCATTGTGGAATGCAGGTATCTAAAGACCAAACACATGATTCCCCGTATGAGCAGCAGCTAAAGAATGCATTTTTAAAAGGCAGTATTTTGCCTATAAGCAGCTTTATTACAAAGCACATGGTAGACCATCGGACAAGTAGATTACAGTCACTATTTGAATATGCTAGACATGCCGAAAGGCATTTTAACAGTAAAAAGAAAAAGAAATCTCAAGTATTTTCTGTAGAAGATGGAGCAGAAGTTTATGTAGTACAGTCCGGAAAAAAGGGCAAGAAAAATGCCCAGGGAAACAAACAATCTGATAAGCGATCAGAGGAGTTTGAAGAGAGAAAGAAAAGGGGTGAATGTTTTAAGTGCGGAAAAAAGGGACATTTAGCAAGGGATTGCAAGCAAAACAAGATGGTAGCCATGGAAGATAAGGAGGGTGAGGACTGACTATATGATAGTCAAGAATCACTAGAAGGGAATAACTAATAAAAGACAAATGCAAGTGTGATAGAGGGAGCAGAGAATGTGACAGAAGAAACAGAGGAAGTGCAAGAAATCGCAGATAATGAAGAAAGTGAAATTTTGGACTTAGCATTATTGAGCCTAGAGCTCTACTTAGTAGATACGAAACTGGAAGTTACACTTCTGGTAGAGGGGAGGGAAGTTAAATTTCTGTGTGACTCAGGGGCATCGCGGCCCCTGATACATCCTTCCAAAATACCAGAAAATTCAGAATCACTCGATTACATATTAGTGAAAGCAGCTAATGGACAGCTGTATCGTGAGCCACTCTCACATAACATAGCAATAACTGACCCTGTTTCAGGGATGACCCAGAAACGCAAAATTGTTGTTTCTGCAAAATGCCTGGTAAACCTTTTGGGCAGAGATATTTGGCATAGCAGTAGTTCCAACTATGCAGGGTATGGAAGCACAGCGACAAATGGATACTTTTATAGTGCGACCGGAGGACGAAACATTTTATTGGTACAGCCAGGACTTGGTCAAGACTGGTCCAGGGGCAGTAACCGAAGAGCTGATGAACGTAGTCATCAGTAAGTCCCCCTCCCTTGACACTGATAAATAGCATTTGTTGCACTGTACTCTGTATTGTTGTAGCACACCAGGACCTGATAAGGAACATGAGCAAGAACTATTTAAAAACCATGCAAACAGATTAGTATTACGTAATCTGTACTGGGACACAGAAGGGAACAATGTAACTAGCTGTTCATTGCCCCAGGAATGATTTGCACTTTATACATCTAATCAATTGCCACATGTTAGTTTGACTAAGGACAAAAATGTGAAATGGGCAGACCTAAGAGAAAAAGTCACAAAGTGGGAAAAACAGATGGAGTTAGAACTGTCAGAACAGGGAGTACAAAAGCAGAAGTTAAATTGGATAACACAAACACACCCAGCTATACACTTGCAGTCTAGCAAGGACAGCTGATTAGCACTCTTACTAGAAGAGGAAGAAAATGCCTTATGGAGCATACCAAAAACTCTCTGGTCAACAGGGAAATCAGATGTAGGACTCATTCGTACAGCAGGACCAGCTGCTATCACGACAAAATCAGCATTTAGATCACAGAAGAGACAGTATCCCTTAAGGAAAGATGCAGAAGTAGGAATCAAACCTATAATAGCAGCTTTACTTAAGGAAGGAGTACTGGTATAATCTCCTGATTCACCATGTAGCACACCCTTATTTCCTGTCAGGAAAGCAAATAGAGAATGGTGTATGGTCCAAGATTTACAAGCTGTAAATGACGCAGTAATACCTAGAGCACCTACGGTGCCAGATCCACACACCCTATTGAATAATTTGAAGCCTCAACAGAAGTATTTTTCTGTGGTAGATATTAGCAATGCGTTCTTTTCGATACCGATACACCCTGACAGCCAACATTGGTTTGCATTCACATTTCAGGGGAAAAGGTATACATACACGCGACTACCACAGGGATATTGTGAAAGTCCAACAATATTCTCACAAGAGATGGCAAGCAACTTGGCGGCATTTAGCCCACCGAGAGGCAGTCAGATTTTACTTTATGTAGACGACATCCTGCTGGCAGCCCCCACCCAGCAAGAATGCAGAGAAGATACCATAGCATTATTACATTTTTTAGCCACTCAAGCACATAAAGTAAACAAGAACAAGTTGCAGCTTTGGAGAAAGCAGGTTAAATACCTGGGATATGTAATATCCAAAGAAGGCAGAACATTAGATGAAGATAGGAAAATAGCAATTTTACAAGCACCCAAACCGACTACCAAGAAGGAAATGATGTCCTTCCTGTGTACGACTAATTTCTGTCAGAGTTGGATTCCAAACTATGCCTTGGAGTCTGCTCCACTGACCAACTTGATATACAAGAAGCCTATGGCAGCACAAGATTTATTACAATGGACACCAGAAGCAGAATTGGCTTTCTGCAAACTAAAACAATTGATGGCATCCTCATTAGTTTTAGGATTACAAAACTATCATAAACGCTTTTGCCAAACTGTAGATTGTAAGCAAAGTTATATGACATCAGTGTTAACACAGCAACATGGGGACAAACAACGCCCCATAGCTTACTATTCATCACAGCTGGACCCAGTGGCACGATCCCTGCCCCACTGTGTACAAGCAGTAGTTGCAGCTGCAATGGCAGTACAGGCTTCAGCCTCAGTAGTGTTGTTCCACCCTCTCACATTGTGAGTGCCTCATGCAGTCGAGATTATTTTACTGCAAGAAAAAGTAACATATCTTTCTCCTGCTAGACATCTTTCCTGTATGACTATACTGTTGAGCCAACCTCATATGACAATTGAACGATATACAACTTTGAATCCATCTATCTTGCTCCCAACCCCTGCGGACGACACACCACACAGCTGCCTGCAGGAGATTGAGCAAAAGACACTGCCTAGAAAAGATCTAACAGATGTTCCCTTGGATGATGCCGAGGTGACATATTACATGGACGGCTCATGCAGAGGGGGTCCTACAGGGCAGAACCTAGTAGGGTATGCAGTAGCTTCTGATACTGAGAGTTTAGAAGCAAAGTCTTTACCACACAACTTATCTGCACAAGCAGCAGAATTGATTGCCTTGACACGGGCATGTACCTTGGCAAAGGGTAAATGTGTAAACATTTTTACTGATAGCCAGTATACTTTTTCTACTGTACATGTTTTTGTGCAACAGTGGAAGAATAGAGGAATAATAACATCTACTGGCAAACCGATTAATCATGCGCAGTTTATTTTAGATTTGTTAGAATCTATTCAGTTACCTCAGAAAGTAGCTATTTGTAAATGCATAGCTCATACCAAGCAACAGGATAGGATTTCAAAAGGTAATGTGAGAGCTGATACAGCTGCAAAGCAGGCAGCTTCAGCTTCAGAAATATTTCTTTTGAGTGAAGAATTACAACTTTCTGAGATTTTAGATTTAGAAATGTTGAAAACAATGCAGACCCTTACTACGAAAGTAGAAAAACAGAAATGGATAAAACAAGGAGCAATTCTTGAGAAAGGGCTGTACATCTCCAAAGAAGGAAAACCGATGTTGCCATCTAATTTGTTTAGATATGCAGCTTTGTTGAGCCATGTACAGTGCCATGTCTCAACAGGGGGGATGGTACAGTTAGTGAATCGAGTGTTCACAGCATATGGATTTATAAACTACACTAAAATTTTTGTGCGGCATGCCATGTTTGTAATAAGCATCATGCATAAGTGGCGTTGAAGCCTAAGCAAGGGAGTTTCCCTGCACCACCGTACCCGTTCCATACTATCTGTATGGATTTCATAGAACTGAACAAATGCGAAAATAAGAAGTATTGTCTTGTCATTATAGATATGTTTTCCAAATGGGTGGAAGCTTTTCCGACCAAAAATCCAGATGCAGCTACTGTTGCAAAAGTCCTTGTTAGAGAAATTATTCCTAGATTTGGCATACCGGAAAAGATCTACAGTGACAATGGCACACACTTTGTAAATCAAACTATACAACAGTTGAGCCGATATTTCGGAATTTCCTTGAAAAACCATTGCGCATATCATCCACAATCTGCAGGACTAGTAGAGAGGCATAATGGGGTTTTGAAAAGTAAACTTAGGAAGTTAATTAGCGAGACACAAAAAAATTGGGTGTACTGCCTGCCTTTGGCACTGTTGAGCATGAGAACTGTTCCAAATGCAAAGGGGTTAACTCCTTTTGAAAAATTATTTGGGAGGGCATATTATATACCTCAGTGGAAACATCTCATGACTGCAGACCAGGAGGCTGACAGTTCACTCGCAGAATATATGAGACGACTTCTATGTAATAAACAACTTTTGCAGTTAAATTCTGTTTCAGATAAAGAACAAACCAGACCATCGGAAGCAGCAGTACTCCCAGGCATGTGGGTCAGGGTGAAAGTCATCAAGAAGAAGAATTGGACATCACTGATGTGGGAAGGGCCATACTAAGTGCTACTGTCAACACCCACTGCAGTCAAGATCGCAGGGCGAGCGTCCTGAATTCATCTGACACTGTAAACTGGTTAAAAACTTTGAACTGGACAAAAAACTTGTTACTGTTACACAACAAAAACAAAATGACCAAATATGGAGTAAATAGGAATGCAGAACAACCTCAGAAGTATTGCATGAGCATTCTGTTAACTATACTGATAACAATAATCTTTTTGCTGTGGCCTTTCCTTTTTCCAGCTACATGAGCTGAACTGAATAAACGTGATGCGTTACTCATAGACTGGCATCCAAACTTTAACACTTACCAAGCGATCAAACGTGTATGCTGAGACTTTTAATGTTTCAAATTGTTGGGTTTGTACAGCTATACCAACAGCATACAGGGATTATTAATGACTGCTGTCCCCCTAGGGGTCAATGAGACCTGGGAAAATTTGATTTTTGATACTACAACTGTAAAATCACAAGACAAAATAGCATTGTACCTGCCTGTTACACAAAAGGGAATTGTATGTTTTTACAAAAATTATACTGTTCAGGTGGGTTGGAGCAATTGTAATGTGACTGATCCTTACAAATGTTATACCAAAGCTAATAATGCAGGTTCTATTTGTGATACTAACTATGACTCATTTCTTGAATCAATGCACAAAACAGTTAATGAAGTACAACATAATCCTGTGCTTTTTAAGCAACTATCTATCATTGATAGAAAAATGTTTCATGCAGGGCAAGTATATATTAACACTAAAGTAAAGGATTGTTATTTTGTGTGTGGGGAAAAAGGAATACAAATGGTTACCTGAGAATTGGTCCGGCAGTTGTTTTTTGGGTTACCTGGTTCCAGCCATATGCCACACTGCAGTTTTGCCTCAAGGAAGAATTCGAAATGTCAGAGAGGTCAGCAAGAAACCTGGAAATCCAATCAAGAAACCTGAGAATCCAGTGGGACGAATCAAAGCAGGCTGGAGAAACCATAACTACGTGAAAAACAAAGATAAACTGACACACATCGACTTGAGTGACACTATTATATTGTGGGCAGGTATAGCCACTGCATATGGCACAGTAAAATCGATTTGGGAGCTGAGAAAACTGTCCAAACTTCTCGAAGTAATGAGCAATGCAACTTTTTCTGCTCTCGAATTAGTGACTGATGAACTGAACGCTATGAGAACTGTGGTGCTTCAAAACCGCATGGCTCTCGACTTCACCCTAGCGGCAAACGGTGGTACTTGCGCTTTAATAAAAGAGGAGTGCTGTTCGTATATTACTGACAACCAGCATGAGATAGACGACCACCTTGAGGTAATTCAGCAAGTGTCGGCCATGACCAAACCAGGCCCAAACCCACTGATGGATTTTTTTCCAGAATTTGTTTGGGGGTGGGGTACCATCCTAATGAACATCCTGATTGCCATTTGTGTGGGATTACTCCTATTAGGAGTGTGTGTTTGTTGTGGTATTCCCTGCATGAAAAGATTAGTTAAAGATTTCATAAACATGTCAGTTTCTGAGACTTTGTATCAAAGTACTGAATTTGAAGAACTGTTGAAAAATTAAACACTTTCATAAGTTTAAACTGAATGATTCTCTTAACTGCAAATTCTGAATGGAAGAGGTTAGGAGAAGAAGCAAACTGTTTATGCTTTTGAAAATAGAATAAAAAGTATTAATAGGGGGGAAATGTCAGAAAAATATGTATTAATGTATATGTTTAGTGCTTATTAGAAGCTAAAAGGGTTAACACATTTCATTCTATTTTATGTACAGCTTAGTTTTGTATGAAACTACAAGATGCCCTCTGACCTAGTATTTGCTAGCACAGCAAAATTCATGTTTATGCCTTTTGGAAATTTACTGAGAAGCAGGTGATTATCTGCTAGGTCAGGAAAATAATGAATAGAACAATACTGTTTTCTATAATGTTATTGAACTTGAACAATCAGCTCTGTTAGTGTTATGAGGACATGCACAGCTGCAGAAAAAGATAGATACAGTTGAACAAAGACTGCTTGAAGAAATGAACTATAATCGGTGCTTGCTTTGTGCTTGAATTAGCCATAGTACCTTGAATGTGGTAACATCATATAGTGAAAAGTTGTATCTAACCAGTGGTCTCCAAGGCCACGTTGTTTTTCTTAGGAAGTTGTTTCATAAACTTGATAGTATCAACAGAAAATCATAGACAAACAGCTGCTATGAAATAATATTCTAAGAACTTGTGATTTATTACATCAGCTTAGTAGGCAATGTCTTGTAAGAGATGTATAAGAATGGCTTCACTTCCTGATTCTAGTTAGACAAACTCTGTATTAGCACGTTTTTGTCTCCTTCCTGCAAGATTAAATGCCTTAACCTGAACCTGCCGTGTGTTGATCTTTTTGAAGTTGTTTTTTCCTTTGACAAGTAGCCAGAGCTGTCACCAAATATATGCAGATACTCTCAAAGGTCAAAATATTTCTCTAAAAGGATGAACCACAATGAAAAGTTTAAATATATTTAATAATAAATAATAAAAGAACATGAAATATGGAATATCTATTTACAGTAAACACCAGAGTTTCATTTACATGAATATTAAAAATATCACAGCTGGAAAGATTCGCGCAATTACAGAAAAGCAATACTTAACTATTCTCACTTTATTTTCCTAACTAATTTAGAGAATTACTATCCCTGGTCATTTACTAGCACAAGGCAAAAAGAAGTGGGTGAGTGGTCCTTGTCAGATCCAGTACATAATACTGAGAACAATCTCCAGCTAATATCTAAATATTATTTCTGGGTTACAGAATGACATCACACACATCTGGTCATCTGACTCTCTTTCCTACAGTATCCCATATCACTAGAATCTACCAGGGTTTAGCACCTGTGTGCTACAATACACACTAAACCTTTAGCTAAGTTTTATTAAAGCATCTGGAAGCCATAAAACAGTAAAACCATTCTACTCTTCCTACAGGAGATACAAGCTATTCTCTAGCACAGACATTGCATCTCTGGCACCATTCAAAACTGTGGGATAACATCTTTATGGCTTAACCCATAACGTAATTTAATTTCTGATATATTTTAAAGTTGACTGGACTGAGATTAACCTCATCTTCCAGTATCCTCTGCTAAAACATATACATTTAATTCAGTTACAATAATGCATGTACATTTCTTTTCTTTCCAGCAGGGCACACTGTTGATACATTTTAACATAAGTAGCTTTACAAATACATTTTTCAACACAAGCATCTGTACAAAGCAGTTTGATATACAAATGGCATATAATTCTTTACAAAATTGCAGCTAGCTGTGCTGGCATATGTTACACACCCACTGCCCTAATTCTCCTGGCATGACTGGTAGGACCTCCTATGGTCAAATGTTGTGTTTATCTTTGGATTCCACCAGGGAGGTTTGTTTTTTTGTTTGTTCTGGACTTATTTCTGCTATCACACCTTACACTGATTTATCTGTTGTGCAGATATTCAGTGTATATTTGAATAATGTTTTGCCTGGGCCTCCAGCCTAACTCTTGACTGTAAAGTGTCATTGGACCAGCTCACCTACCTGCTTAATAAGATAAACAAACCAATACAAAATCAGACATTTCACCATCTGATAGTGCACACTTTTTGTGCTAGATACAACCTTGACAAATGTAAGGCAGTATTATACTGTTTTCTCCATGATTGCTGGTTAGGGGATATAGTGCACTTGAAAATGTTGCTAGCTATGCATTATTACATTACTGAGGAATAACTTTTGTTTATACTTGCAGTTTCAGCTGAGTCATGCATTTTTTATTATGCAGACACATGTAAGTATCTACTTTCAGGTTTGCAGAATCTACAGCGATCAGTAAAAAGATGTAGACCCAGTATATTTGGGTCTCTGGAAATTTCTAGATGGGACCCATTCTCCTGAGTACCTGATGAGGTTTAAAGTTTCAGTTATTTTATTTATGTAATCTTAATAAACTTACAGTTTTGGATAATTCCCATTATATTAAGCTGCAGGAAATTGGAATATAAAAGTTAGATGTTGCTCTGACTGAAGTGTTTCCCATAGGTGTGACATTGACCTGTTAAATGTGTTTACGTTTTTCTTTCCCTTTTTGCTAATGGGTGAGGCAATAAGAATATGCTGCCTATTTTCAGAGAAATAAATGAATGGGCTAGAGAAGCACTATGTAAGTAAGCAACTGAAGCAGTATTTAGGCTTACAGCTGGTCTCTTCCCTCACCTTTCATGTTTGGATGGTAATTAGAGTTTCTTCCATGATATCTCATAATCCCAGGATATCTCGTTCTTTTCTAAAGACCTGAGGGCGGAACTGAGTAATGGTGGACTTCCTCCTAATATTAATTTTGTACTGCATATTACCTTTGCAGAGTCATCTACCAATGTTCATAGAACCTCCAAAATGTCATGAAGAAAGTTGCCAGGTTCATCCCACAAACTAGAGCTTCACTGTGCCACATTAAAATTAGTCAGCTGATTATCAACATAGCACCGAGCAAACATTCTACTGTTGACCTTTGTCAGCTTTTACAACAAAATCTTTGCTGCAGTGTAGCTGGTGCCTGGTCGCTTAAATTCACCATTATCCACATAGCTTGCTTGGTAGGTCAAGGCTTACTAAGCTGAAGCATAGTCAACACTACCAAATGACACATTAAAGTGATGTCCCATCTACCTGAGTTGGTGGATGTTAAGAATTAAACATTTATGAAAGAAATTAGTGTACTACTAAAAATTATTCAAAAAAGTAGTCAGGGAATATCTCCCATGCAAATCTCCCATTACCCTAAGCCAGCTAAATAAAGAAATACTTTACCAGTCTCTATCAGATTCCTGCCTGCCATAAATGTCCTTGTTTCATCTCTTTGTCAATATCACATTACACAGGCAAGTTGTTTTTTGGCGATGTACTCTGAGCATTCATATCACACAAAGAACATTGTCATACTACAGAATATAAGAACCTGCATTTGCCTGTGAGAATTAGGCACTATGCCTCCTGGTCACCTTTATTACACTGTATGGAGTAAATGACTTATTGCTTTCCTAATATCCATATTATTATAGCCACAGTATTATAAACAATTTGCTTAACTTTTGTGTACTTGTTCTTTATATTTTTTTACTGCTGTAAGAAGGTCGTGGCTGCAAAAAGGATCATTCTGGTCCAATCCGCCCACATGCTCAGTAAATGTAAACTAAATGCTATATACAGGTTTTGGCAAGAATAATCAATTTCCAACATTAATTAAAATATGATAGCCGTCCAATTGGTTCTCAGGTACTCCAATGCTGTTCAATTCCAGTTAATTCTGGAGATTATTAACATTTGAAAATTGCTGAAGTCTCTTGCTGTAAACCACATTTCTTCTATTGGTTTGTGTATTCATACATGTGGCTATGCAAGAAGATGCCATACTGCACTCTATATACACTATATTTTACCTTCCTGTCAGTATCATTTAATGATACTTATCTCTAAAGTCAGACTATATAGATATTCCTAGGCAGTACCTACTCACTGCAAAGAATGACAAGTCTTATGATACATTAAACAGTTTGTTAAGCATTTTGTGGAAGTACAAACTAAAATGTAAAATGAATTAAGAAATGAGCTGTAAGCTTCCTACCTTGCAGCTGGCTGAAGAGCTGCCACAAGCAAGCAAGGCAGCTGAGAACGGCAGAACAGGTCTGTTGGAATTCAGAAAGAATCTCATTCCAAGAATTCTGTTTGTGCACTCCACATTCTATTACAGCACCAGGCAGTCTGAGCTGCTGCAGGATATACACTGTGTCTAATTTTGTGAGAGGCGATACTTACAATATATTCCATTTTCTGACTGGTTCAGTTTTATCATGTGACCTTCCCTTATTTACTGGCATATAGTTTGAGCTGTTGACCTCCTAATGTTATAAAAGCCCATACAAGGAGCCATTAGTATGTGTCAGGTTGCTTGGGGCACCAATTAAATATCTATATTTTAAATATTTCTGCTACTGCTCTACAAAATGGATATGGATATCTACCATGAAATGAAAGGTGGCAGCAGCAGTACAATGGAAAAAAAATGCCCCTACCCAGCCTAGAAAGATTCATTTTATGTAATTCAAAACTTCAAGTAAAAGTCGTTAGGTTTTATTTGTGCAAGAAGATAACATTAACCTATTAAAACATGACTGTGGTTTTGCATATTTTACCCAAGTGTTTTTGTTTAATATGACATAACTTAAAATGGGTCTACCTGAAAATATCAAAACACACAATATTGAATCCCACATCGTCGAGACAAAATCAGTGAAAACTCACTTCGAAAAAGACTGGAACAGTGAATCTATTCCCAGGGTAATTTCATCAGAACTGTTAATAAATGAACCATATCATTATTTAATAGTCTCCAGTAATTATAAGATATTTAAATAATAATTAAACCACCAATTAAATCTTGTGATATTCAAAAGTTTTGCAAGATAAATACCACTTCAAATCACATCATTGGTGCAATAAAAATAAAAAAAAAGATGATAAAAATAATACATATGTTTAAAACTGACTTGTAATATAACATGTACTTTATTTATGTTATAATTCCAAAGCTCTCAACTTTAAAACAGAAGCTATAGAAATGTTGTTAACATCAGGGGTGCTCTGTCATTAATTCTAAGCTGCTACTTTAATTCACTTCTCTCAGCCATGTTTTCCCAAAGCCTCCATCTCTTTTTGTGATATATATATATATATATATATATATATATATATATATATATATATATATATATATATAAAATCCCAAATAAAAAAAACAGGAAGATGGGAGCAGTGTAGAGTGTGTTTATAAAGTGCATTGTTCTGATTTCCTTTTTGTATAGCTTACAAATGTTCATATATACATTTCTGTAAAGGCCTTTTTGCCTTTCCTATATAAAAAAAGATCCACACCTCTGACAAATGGCAATGTATACTAGACCCCTACTAGAACAATTTCCTCTCACTAAATTAACTTGTTGTGGGGGTTCCCTATGATAGCACTTTTATCTTGCAGACTTTGTTTAAAATATTTACACACCTAGTGGTGCCTCTCTCCTTTGTATTGGTTGACATGATAGGATGTTCTAAGAGGTACTTGATGTTGTGACCTGCTTTACAAACAAATGTGGGTCTGTCTCCTAAGATGTTAATAAATTCTGAATTAGTCTTTAACATAACACAGTTCCTGGTAAGAATTTCTTTTAGCTTCTACCCGTATCGCCAAAATGTATTACCATTGAATTCATAAAAGATCTTTCAGAGGATTTGACTTTACAAAAAGATGAAACATCTTTGGTACCCAATAAGGGGTTATATCTGGTACCCCATCCTTTCAACACTTCTCCTATTGCATGAGAACCAGTGTTTGACAGAACTTTCACTGAGAACATTTCTGTCATAGGTAATTACTAGACTAACAAACACTAGGGCCCTTACAAGCCTAGTCAAGCACCCCAAACCGTTTGGGTCCCAGGTATCTTACAGGAGGAGGGGGGCATGTTAATAGGGAGGTATTGATAGGCAGGGTTAATTAGGATAATACTTATTGATGGTCTCTGTCCATAAGGGATATGAGGGCCAGACTGGGGTAAATTTACAATTTGCCATCCAGTTGTCAAGGTTTTATTTGAGTAGGGCAGTAGCATAGCTAGGGCAGTGTGAGAGGACTAACTGCCCCTAGCTGAAAGTGTTGGGGGGTGCATGGTGAGAACATCTCAATATCTAATGCAATACCAGCTTTTAAAAGCCAGTGTTGAATTTGTAGTCTAACCTGAGCACTGTAATACTGCTTATGTGGTCTGAACTGTAACAACTGCTTGTTTCATTATAGGAAGCATTTTTTTATTGTTTAAAAGTTAGAAAAGAAAATCTTTTTTTAACTAAAATTTGGGCACCGTAGCACTCCATACAGGCAGGGTATAAACTGTAGCAATTGTTTGCTACATTTGTAACAAGCACTTTGCTTCAGTTAGTTTGCTTCAATTTATAAGAGCCGTAGTGCTCTGTGCAGGCAGGGTAGAAACTATAGCAACTGTTTGTGCTACATTTATAGCAAGGAGTTTTCTACATTTTATAAAAAGAAATATTTATTTACTTATTTTTAATAAAAGGGAGGAGAGTCTGGAACAGGGCACAGAAAAGGGCCCTGAATGGCTGGGCAAGAGAAAGGGGGCCGTGTTGTGCATCTGGCCATCTGATTGGTGTGGCAATACAAGGAACGTCCATTTTTTTGCTCTTCAATAGAAGAGCTTGGGGAGGGCATGGATCTGTAATATGCCAGTCACTAGATTGGCTTAATACAAGTGCTTTTTTTTTTTTCCCTCTTTGAAGAGCTAAAGGGTTGGGTGTATGCTTCTGGAATAGGATCAGGAATTAACTCTGTTTTGCATGGATGGGGAGCCTATTCCATAATGCGGAGATCATTTGGGACACAAAGCATATTCTGTTCTGTTTATGTCATAGGTAAAGTTCAGATTACTGAATGTAGTGTTTCTGGCGTTTGTTTGCACGTGTGCAACAGATGCATCAGGGCTGGGTCTGAGGAAGTCTTGTAAGCCAGACAAAGATGCTTCACAGCAGCCTGTAGGAAACTGGATGCAGAGACAGAGTCTTTAGGTGATCAGTGTAAGATAGGGAGTTCATGCCATGAGTTCTCCTTTTGAGAAAGCTTTGTTGGTGTTCCAGTTGTTGCAAGTGTCTGGTTAGATACATGCCAACGTGGGCATTATATTCAGTGAATGTCAGTTGATTAGAAAGTTCCAAAAGCAAATTAATTGAACTATTCAAATGCAATTTGAAAGTAATCTAGACTAAAGTTAAATCTACTTTTAACTGCCTTGCCCTGCACCTCACACATGGGAGATTGTAATCCCCACTACTATATACTACTAACCCTCAGACTGCATGATACTGGGAAAAAGGGGAACCCTTTAACCCCAGTATTCTGCCATCTCAGCAGTTTTACAAAGCTCTTTATTCAATTGCATAAGGTTTAGTTTGACCAGTTGTCTCTACTGAGGAAGAATATTTGCTGTTTTCAGCTGTTCATACCTCTCCCTATACATTTCATAGGTTCATAGGTTCATAGGTTCCATGTCCTATTTATTTCTGTGTTGAGGTTTAAGTCCCGCACAGATCACCTCTGAGTACTGAATAGAGCTGGAGTTTTTTCAGTCGGGCAGCATATGACATATGTTTAAGACCCTTTATCCTCTTGGTGAGGAACTTTTGGGGTCTTTCCAACTGCTGCAGGTGACGGGTAAGATACATCCCAAATGGGGCATTGTACTCAATCATTGGCCTGATAAGAGAAGAGTACAGGGGCACAATGACCTCACTTGATCTAGATGTGAAACCCTTCATGATAAGGTGGGCAATATAGAAGGTCTTTCTAACCACTTTGGCAATGTGATTGTCAAATGAGAGGTTACTGTCAACCTGGGTCCCAAGGTCCCTGATTACCTCTTCTGTACTTAATGGATTACCACCTATGTGGTAATTTGTGGGTACCTTATTTTTCCCAAAGGGTATGACTATACATTTTTTGGCATTCAGCTTTTGGCTCTGGCACCAATTATCCGTTTCAATGAGGCCTCTCTGAAGGATGTTGGTGTCAGCTGGAGTATCAATTATGGCGCCCAGTTTGCAGTCATCTGCGAACTTTGTCAGCCACAATCCCCCTATGTTTGCCTGTACTGAAAAATAAATGCCGAACAAGAGGGGTCCCAGGACTGAGTCTGACATAGCTCCAGCAACTCTGACTCTGTGGGTTCTGTCCTTGAGCCAGTTTGCAACCCATCTTGTGACATATGGGTTTACATTTAAGCTGGTGAGTTTGTCTATGATGCCGTCAAGGTAGGCTGTGTGAACAGCCTTACCCTCATCAATGGCCTTAGTGACTGTTTCAAAAAGTCGATCAAGTTCAAGAGGCAGGATGTAGGATCCAATGTCTGTAGATCCCCAATGTCTTTGTTTATGAGTTCCATAATGATCCTCTCCATAGCTTTGCAGACCAGGCTCGTCAAGCTTGGGGTAATTTTTTGTGAAGTGGTACCACTGTCGCCGTACGCCAGTCTTTGGGTACGTATCCTGTATCATGTTCTGTCATATTTCCTTACTACCTTTTCACACTGGCTCTCTACTTTTCAATAATCTGGTATAATTACAGAAGGATCCCTTTCCTGTTTTGTTGATACTAGTATCTCAGCTTCTACTGTGTAGTGCTCTCTCTGTTTTTACTAACCAGGTACATTATCTGATACTGCTTTGCATAGATTCTAAGTTGCCACATATTTTACCATTTCTTAAAATGTGAAGCTCGCTGTTATCCTTTCTAACCATCACTCCTGTTGAACATCTTTGTGTCATTTGCACAGTAATACATTGTCCCAGATCCTCTACAGTCTTATTAGCTGAGTAATGCTGGTCCAGGCACTAAATGTCATAATATCCGTATATTTGTTTATACTGTTGTCCAGTCAGGTTTCACTCTAGCATACTATCCTGTGATCCACTCCATGGCAAGTCAACCTGCAAGTTAAACTAAATTAGTTTTATTTGGGAAAAATACTTTTGACTGATTACCCAATTCTACTTGAGATGAAAGTCAGGAAGAAAGCAAAGAAGTTTTGGGTATAATACGTTAAATTTTCTGATTAACATGATTTTAACAGCATTAACCATATTCATACACCTGTTAGAAGGATGGGGGGAGTCATACAAACATTACATGACCAATGAGGCATGTTGTTAGTTTTATGTTCAAATCCAGAATGCTTTTTGATGGAGAAATGCTGATTAATCCTTCTAGGATCTAGGATCATTGTTAGAGTTCCCACCATTTCAAATACCCATAGTGGAGCTTTTTTTATGGAAATGATTTTCAGAACAAACCATACTTACAGTCATTACAAAGGACTAGACTTCACTTTTTTCTGCCAAAATAAAAGCTATCCCCTGTAGCATTTGAGTTGCTTCTGTTGTTTCATATAGACAGTGTTTCAGATAAAGAATAACTGATTTATTTATTTATTTTTACAATTACTGGAGGAAATTTAGGAAACTTTTTTTGCCCTAAAATTTCTTTTTTTTTTTATGTTTTTATCACACAACTGTCCTGTGTAAAGAAGAACAGATGAAAACCCTAATCACTTCATTTGCAGTAGTAACATCCTGTAGGAAGTATCAATGTATTGCCCTGAAACTATCTGGGTAGCTAAGTCTTGAAAAAAATTAAGTTAGCGTAGATTACAAGCTCCTGTGCAGAAAATCTTGGAGATATTTAAGACAACCAAGTCTTTCTCTTGTTTTCAGCTGGAAATGCATTACACTTCCCAAAATTGTACATAAAAGTAATAGGAGACACAGAATTAGGCCAGTGGAAAAGTGCAAGAAAAGATATGATTAATTGTATTTTGAAACTAAATCTCTGTGAAAGGAGGGATGTGACTGATGCTTGAACTTAAGCTTAGCCTGTGGCTATGATCCTAAAATATAAATGCTTTCATAAGGTTTCTTATAATAGTTTCATGGACGTCTGATTTCTCATAACGATGACACCACAGTGGTGTGACTACTACTTCTCAGAAGCAGGAGTAGCTGATAGGTGCAGCAATCCAGGAAGTAAAATACATACAAAATACTTTTTAAATTATTCATGCAGCTATATAAACACAGATTCCTGTCAGTGGGTTATTGTAGATAGTTCTAAAGATAGGATTTAGAATCTAGTTTGAAAAAAAAGTCAAGATTTTTTCACATTGGCTTTTGTTGCTGTCCTGAGTACAGCTCTGTAACAGATCATAATAAATAATCAACATCTTCTAAACAAAGTAGAGCATTTGAAATGTTATTTAATGGCCACAAATGTTTACCCTTTCCCATGTTTTATGTATAATATGCAGAAGATACGTGTTGTTATACTGAATACTTGAATCTGATACCCATCATCCAAAATAGGCAGAAAGATCAAAATGAAGGATTTGATCAAAGTGTAGCAGAGGACCTATGAAGAAGACACACCTTGATTTTATCTGATGGGAAATGAGGTAAGAGATTTACTGCTCAGGTTTTGGCTGGCTAATACTGACTACACAACAGTGGAGTGTATGCTATTCATAAAAAAAAATCAGGAATGGCGGGAAAAAAAGCAGTATCCGGGATTATCAGGGACAGACTGCAAGAAACTGGGGGGGCATAATCAAGGATCAGGAAGATGTTACAACAGACGCTGTGGAGTACTATAAACTAAGTGATTTAAGGAGGTATAGAAAAAATGTCTAACAAGATCTTGTAAAATAAAGAAAAGAAAGCCAGTCTGATTTGCTATGGGGGTAAGAATCACCATATGAAATATCAAAAATGAAATACAAAGACTTGATGGCAAAGGAGAATATGACCTGAAGATTTATGCGGATGCTAGAAATATATAAGCAAAAGAGAAACTGGAAACAAGCATATAGGTAGGAAAGAATGAGTTTTTCAAATATGCAGGTAAGGAGAAGAGGGCGAGCAGGGAAAATGATGAACTAGACATGGAATGGAAAACATAAGGAGGCTGAAGAACATGAAAACAATCTAAATGAAAATTTCATGCAAGTGTTCAACAAGCCATGTTTGATATGCTCATCTGTAATTTCACATAGGTCATGGAAAATTATCATCCTTTCTGCTGATGACAGCAAAATTGAGGGAAATTGTATCATATATGACAAGTGGTGGTAGAGTCATGTCTGAATAGGGTTGCTATGGGACAGGAGTGGTGTAGCTAGGCATACTTACTGTACTCAAGTGAGTATATATAGATTTTTTTCTGAGCAGCTCTTAGAAACGTTAAATTTCAAACAGCATAAAATGCTTACAACTGCCTAATCTGTTGTCTGCAGTGAAGTGTTATTTATAACATGCTTTCCTGAGATGAATTCGCTCTACAATAACTTTTTTATGGTTGTAAGTGGCAGCAACTGAAAATCGATTGCCCCTTTCCGAAGTGCATAAGGACAGAAATTTGACACTAAAGTGCATTTTTTAAATGACAGATGGGTGTTGGGGACAACAGCATAAGATCTCAGCACAAACTATAATTTTTTTCGCTACATCCATGCACAGAGATAACAGATACACTTCAGTCATTCCCAGTGCTTGGAGATGGAGCTGGAGCAAGCAGAGTCTGTATATGTGGAAGTTATATGGAAAAAAATCCAGATATCTAAAGCAGGAAAAAGGAATAGGAAATGTTTTTACAAAACAAAAATGAAATCATTCCGTATCTGTCGGTTTAATTTCTCCAGGTGTTGTGGTTTTCTAAAACTGTGATGCGCAGAGACCCCATTCCTATGTCAGGGTACAATTAGCATTTGTGAGACCAGTATTATTTCGCTCATTGATGTTAGCCAAGAGTGCGCTTCTCAGCATCTGCAGTGTGCCCAGAATTGCCTCCATCTGTATCTCAGACAAGGATACATGTACTGGTAGCATATTCTAGTTGTTTGTCTTTTCGGCTTTTTCCCGGTTAGGTTTCGCCACAGCAGAACTCCGGTCCGCTAATGATTGGCAGTCGAATTTTATGATGCTGAGTTGCCAGTCCAACGCCCAACCTTCAGCGAAGGCATGCCCATTCACACGTCTTTCAGAGGCCACTCGACCGCGAGGAGGACATGCAGACTCTACACAGAAGGCACTCCAGCCAAGAATCGAACAGGAGAACCTCTTACTGTGAAGCAACAACACTACTGCTGTACTACTGCGGCTCTGGGGTAGCATATTCTAGAACAATTGTAAATTATTTTATTAGTCTGGTTGCTCCTATTGCTATTGGAACTGTCTGGGTATCTTTCTTCAACATTGTTCTTGTTTATGCTTGCAAATCCTCTTATTTTATGACTTTGTGCTCTCTGTTCATAAGACGCTGTAATCCCTGGAAGTAACAGTTTCAATGGTCAACACTATTTTAGTCTTTTGTTTATGTACTACTATATCTGATTTTCTTACATCTGTTTTTATGAACTGTTAGTAATGGGTGATCCCATGTGATAAAGTTTTCATAACTTTCTATAAGGATTTGTGGTTCAAGTTTCCAATGCTAAAATACAATAATATAATTTTTAACATAATACTATAATGTAGAAACGTTGTAGTGCTTATTGGGTACAGAGTGAGAGGAAATATGTAAAAGCAAATCAAATGTTACAGTTTATCTAAAGAGCATAGAATCTACAGGTAGAAAGGTGTAAAACCTGTATTTAAGGTTCTTATAAGGACCCAGCTGAAAACCTATATGCGAGTTATAGGATCTTGCATAGAAAATCCTGAAGTGATTACAAAAAAATCAGCAAGGATTGTGTTATGAATGGGGGGAGTGACATACAAAGGGTGATATGGTGAATGCAGAGAGAGATATTTAAAGAACAGTATTATAAATGGAGAGCATGGCACATAAAGGATGGTATTATGATTAGAGGGGGTGACTTATAATGAGTGATATTATGAATAAAGTGAATAATATAAAAGGTGGTACTATGAATGGTGAGAATGACATGTAAAGGGTGATATTACAAATCAGAAGTGACATAGAAAAGGTGGTATTATGAACTGAGGGAATCTTGTGTAAAGGGTGGTATTGTAAATGGAGCAGGTTACATATAAAGGGAGGTATTAAGAATGGAGCGAGTCACATATAAAGGGTGGTATGAGTGAAGGTAATGACACACAAAATTTGATATTCTAAGGTTGTGATGTACATAAAAAGGGTGGTACTGTGAATGAACAGAATGCTATATAAGGGGTGGTATTATGAATGGAGAGAGTTACATATAAAGGGTGATATAAGTGAATGGAATGACAAAGAATGATATTAATGGAGGTAGTGACATATAAAGGGTGGTATGAATGGTGAATGTGAATTACAGATGGTGGCATTATGAATAGAGGAAATGATATATAACAGATGGTAGTATAAATGGAGAGAGTGCCATATGAAGGGTGGTATGAATGGAGAGAGTTACATACAAAAGATGGTATTATCAGTGGAAGTTGTGACATATGCAGGCTGGTATTATGAATGGACAGAATGACAAAGGGTGGTATGAATGGAGGGAATGATATAAAAAGCATGGTATTATGAATGGATGGAATGGCATATAAAGGATGGCATTATAAATGGAAGGAATGACATATATAGAGGGGTCTATATTAAAACATTGAGCACTTAAAACAGCTAACAATGTTTCATTGACCCTTTTTCAGTGAAAGCTGAAAATGTCGACACCTCTGAACAGCGATTTCTTTCCTAAGGAAAGAAATCGCTGTTCCAACCAAAAATAAAAAACAAAAACAGTAAACGCTTCCAAAACACATACACACGTACCTTAACCCTAATTCTACCCCCACAAAAAAGTAAACAGCTGAAAACACATACACACGTAACTCAACCATACATCTAACTAAAAAATAAAGTAAACATTTTAAAACATATGCACTTACCTTAACCCGCACCATAATCCTATGGTCAGTAACTGTTACACATTTACATAAACAGTTCCAAACACATACACACTTACCTTAACCCTAATTCTACCCCCCCAAAACAAAAGTAAACAGCTGAAAATACATACACACGTAACTCAACCATACATCTAATACAGAAAAAAAAAAAAAACAGTAAACACTTTCATACAGATGCACTTACCTTAACCCGCACCCTAACGTCAGTAACTGTTGCACACTCACGCTCGGGAGCTATACCGGTCAAGGGAATCCCTGTGACCACACTACAGTGTAGAACATTGCAAAACAATGAAGTAGTCAAGCGACTTCTTTCTTGGGGAAAGAATTTGCTGAACAGCCGCTTTGCTCTTTTGCCTGTTCGCTCTTTAGGTGTTGACGTAAATGCATTTGACAAAATGCGTTTTTGTTGTTCTAATAAGAACCCTATAAATGGTGGTATAAAATTAAAGGAATGGCACTTAAATGATGGTATTATGAATACAGGCTGTGATATATGAAGGGTGGTATGAATGGACAGAATGACATATAAATGGTAGTATTATGAATGGAGGGAGTGACATATGAAGGGTGGTAT
Organism: Protopterus annectens; assembly: GCF_019279795.1. Classification (NCBI taxonomy): domain Eukaryota; kingdom Metazoa; phylum Chordata; order Ceratodontiformes; family Protopteridae; genus Protopterus; species Protopterus annectens. The sequence goes on along the minus strand of NC_056747.1, from coordinate 533,401,382 downwards.
GAATGGACAGAATGACATATAAATGGTAGTATTATGAATGGAGGGAGTGACATATGAAGGGTGGTATGAATGGACAGAATGACATATAAATGGCAGTATTATGAATGGAGTGATTGACATATGAAGGGTGGTATGAATGGACAGAATGACATATAAATGGTAGTATTATGAATGGAGGGAGTGACATATGAGAGGTGGTATTATGAATGGAGGGAGTGACATATGAAGGGTGGTATTATAAATGGAGGGAGTGACATATGAAGGGTGGTATTATGAATGGAGGGAGTGACATATGAAGGGTGGTATTATGAATGGAGGGAGTGACATATGAAGGGTGGTATTATGAATGGAGGGAGTGACATATGAAGGGTGGTATTATGAATGGAGGGAGTGACATATGAAGGGTGGTATTATGAATGGAAGGGGGTTGACATACACAGGATGGTATTATGAACTGAGGAAGTGACATATAAAGGATGGTATGAACTGAGGGACTAAAATATAAAGGGTAGTATTATGAATGGTGGACGTGACATATGAAGGGTGGTATGAATGGAGGGAGTGACATATGAAGGGTGGTATTATGAATGGAGGGAGTGACATATGAAGGGTGGTGGTATAAATGGAAGGGGGTTGACATACACAGGATGGTATTATGAACTGAGGAAGTGACATATAAAGGGTGGTATGAACTGAGGGACTAAAATATAAAGGGTAGTATTATGAATGGTGGACGTGACCTATAAAGGGTAGTACTGTGAATGGAGAGAGTGATATATGAAGAGTGGTATGAATAGAGGGAGTGATATATGAAAGGTAGTAATATGTATGGACAGAATGACATATTAAGGATGGTGTGAATGGACAGAATGACATATATATGGTGATAGTATGAATGGAGGGAGTGACATATAAAAGAGAGGTTTTGGAAGCTTGACCTTCTTCCATTAAAGAATAAGAAATGCACTAGGATCTGAAACTAGTACATAATACACTAAATAGATATATGCAGTAGAAGTGCACTGGTAAAAAGTAACATTGTGGGAAGCAGGGATATCACCACGCCTTTTGGATAATGTGACAGAGATGTTGATGGGGATAGGATCTGACTCATTTTGGGTGGGCATTCCACCCCTTGTTTTGTTTTTTTTTTTTTGCTCAGGATCTGTAGGATGCATAAGATATTCTAAGGCTATTATAGACATACTATACCAGTTAAGGATGGCAGAGAAACTGTTGTCTAAGTGAAACAGATTTCTACTCTAGGTGTCAGCTGAGGGGCCATGGGCCCTTGTAATGAGTAAAGAAACAGAACTCATGTGGAAGAATAGGTCAGCTGGCTTGCTCATATGGTACAAATCTCTCTAAAAGCCTGTGTTTCAGAAGTGCCATACATCCTGAGTAGCTAAAGCCTCAGCAGAGGAGGCATACTTCTCAACTGTGCAGATTTTCACCTCATATTTTTGGTCTGATTCTTGTAAAACCATGGTTTTCTGGTGAATCATTGGTAAATCATTGAATGTTGAAGTCAGAAAATAATGACAGATATTTGAGTTTCAGACTTCATACCCATCAGAAAATTCATGCTAATGCAAAACCTTTTTCTGTTCGATTCTCAGCTGGATTGCCTTCTGTGTGGAGTCTGCATGTCCTCCCCGTGGTCTAGTGGCCTCTGAAAGACATGCATGAATGGGCGTGCCTTCGCTGAAGATTGGGCGTCAGGCTGGCAACTCGGCACCATAAAAAAAATCTACTGCCAATCATTAGCGGACCAGAGTTGCGCTCTGGCGCCCCCTAACCGGGTAAAGCCGAAAAGATGAACAGCAGCAGCAAAACCTTTTACTCTATCAACTTTCTAAGTTTGTAAGAGCAGTATTTGAAATGTATCTCTATTTTTGGGCCTTTGTCCCCCCATTATTTATAATTTTGTCCAGCATTCTTGCGGTAAGAGGTATGACAGGGGGTACATTGCCGTGAGTCAATACATTACATTACAGTGGTGTTTTTCAGGTAGAGGCATAGCTGGTGAAAGGTGATACAAAACATCTGTACCTACTTGTGAAATGATGCTCCCCACTTGAGTTTGTCAGGCTAGTGTAAAACAGACAATTTCTGCCAGGTATTTACAATGGCTATTTAATTGTATCCATTTATACTGTTTTAGTTTTAGACAAGCTGTTCTGGGCAGGGATTCCTAATGCAGTCCCTTCAGATAAAATGGTTGCTTTATTTGTAAGATGCCATTCCTATTAAACATACATCAGGTGAGTACAGTGGACAAATCATAGAGTTATAGTTGAACCTCTAGAGGTAGAGGAGCTGCTTTGCTCAAACTTCTGAGTGACAAACATGCATTTATATGAATTTCCAATGCTACAGTGAAATATAAGTCTATCAGGCATGCTGACGTTTCTCTTTTATTGAGCAGAGTTTTCTTTCTATATTGACTTTAAAAAAAAAAACATTAGCACTTGTGACATAGACAAACGTAACAGTTATGCAAAAGTAATCAAACCATATTAACAAGTTTGCATTTACAATGTATTTCACAGATATTATTCTATACAATATAATCAATACATTACATAATTTGTTCAGTTCCTGCCTTCTCTTAAAATTCATTACTCCTTGTAAACATTTTTCTACATATATTGTTCCCATAGTTTCCATTTTTTTCTATGTAATTTACTCCTACCCATTTCTAAAAATCCCAGTTCCTGTTGTTTTATCTCTGTTACATTATTCACTACTTTAAGTATGGTTGATTTAGACTTAGATTTCCATTTTCTAGCAGCTGCATTTTTTGGCAACCACCAGAATTAAACTTAACTAGGCCCTACTTTGTCAAAACAATTCAGATCCTGTATCCAGATAAAATCTTTCAACTCTTTATTAATTATTATCCACAACTTCTCCTCTGATTGATAAAAAATATGCCTGATCTGTGCATAAACCTAAAGGGGCTAAAAATATGTCTACTGCTTGATATCTTGCTATCTGTATCTGTAGGCAAGAGCTTCCAGTTTCTCAGTTTTTGTATAATCTTTTGTTTAGCCTTTTCACACATATCCTTAGCTGCCATAACAGAACCCTTTTTAACCCATACCCCTAAATACTATATCTGATGTTGTCAGTTTTCATTCTATCCTCAACTAATGGGTTTGGATCTGATCCTCTGATATGATTTGGCTGTTGCTAAAGCTTGTGGCAACCAAAAACTCTTGAATTTCTCTCTTACCCATAATGCACCAACCCTAAGTTACCTTTAATCTCATTTGCCACTTTCAGCGAAAGACGTGGTTGACCTACCTCTCAAGCTTTTTGAGATAAGTGTTTACTATTATCTTATAAAACCCTCCATTTCCTAATTTTTAGATTTAGTTCTAATACTCTTTTTCCCTTGCTTTCCTTGTATTTCTTTACTATTACAATAGTTAGTAAACTTTATATTTTCCTTTCTGTACATTGTGTACTTCTTAAATTACTATTGGTAGTAATTTTCTGTCTGTTTATACCATAGCTAGTAATCTTTTTACTGCCTTTCAGTATTTCTTAAAAAAAGTCTATTTGTTCTTGTTTTCTTGAAAGTGTTTTTCTATTGTTGCAATATATTGTCAGAAAAAACCCTGCTTGATTCAAAAGGGGTGTTGTGTGTGAGCACAAGCTTCCTATAATGCCCACACTTTGCTTACTGCCTTGGCCCTTTAAATTTGCAGGAAGATTGTTCTATTTTGTCATGGATTTAACTCCAGAGTCATAGCTGAAAGGAAAAACAAACTTATTTTGAAAGTTTGCTCCCTTCCACTTTCAGAGAGGCAATATCTAGGGTTCAGTCCCCCAAAAGTAAAGATTCAAAGTCTTCTCCTCTGAAGCCATCCACATCATCTTCCCAGGTTGCACTAATCTAGAAAAACATCCAAGCCACATCCGACCTCACACTCCAATCCGAAGAAAAAAGTGATAGACCCAACGTCCTCATATCCAACTACCTCCAGCCCTATCACCTCAAGTTTATTTTATCTACCAAGGACAAAATATTCACCATCTGTGGATCTGGTGCCCTCACTGTTAATGGAGCATCACAGACCCAGGTCCCCATCTATTGTTTCCTCTCGTTCTTCCAGAAGCTTGATGGAGGAAGATGTAGAAAGAGTGGTGCAGAAGATCCTCTCTGTGCAGAGTCAGATGGGTGTCTTACCGGCTCCTACCCCTTCAGGTCAAGAGGTCCATTCTTCTACCACACCCCCACTACAACTTCCTCCATCTGGTTCCTTCATCTGTTTGAGTCCCTGAATCTGAGCCATCCAGCTGGATTTGAGAATATCAATATCTTCAGATCTGAAGCTTACTTTGAGTGCTGCAGTTCATACAGATCTGGAGGGCTACCAGACCTGAAGCTTCCCTGTTGGATTTGAGGTGTTGGAGTCCACTCCAAAGTTGTCTGAGCCATCTCTGCACCTCACAGCTTCGGAGTGAGGGAGGACAGTGGTCCAAAAGCTTGTCTTTTCAGATCAAGGTCTTCTCTTTCTGCAAAGTGGTCTGCCTTTGAGGCTGTGAAAAGGGTTTTATCTGTCTGGGCAGAACAGATGGATCCAACCCCCTCGGATATTCAACCTTCTACTGTGATGTCTCTGTTCTCAGTCTCATCACACTTTACAGAGACAGCCAGTGCTGAGACCTCCAGGATTCCCAGCAGGGTATCTCAGTTTCTTCTGAAACCTCCTCGAAGCGTCCCACTGAGGAGGTCCCTAAGATGAAAAAGTGTAAGAGGAAGAACTTAAATTCCCCAGAAGAATCTATCACGGAGGATACGGACTTCGATGAAGGTGAAAGATCCTCATGATCACCTCCTGAAGATGTCTAAGTTGGAGATATTCTAGAGATCCTAAAGCAGACAGGTGGTTGGACACCCATCAAACCTTTATCTGAGGAGTCTGTATTCCTGGTGGCTTTAGGTACTGGCCCGTATACCTCCTGGGTTATTCCACCCACCAAGCTTCTTCAGTTAGTCTCTTAGTAGGCATGGAAGGAACCTAACACAGTTGAGCCCATACTCAGGAGACCAGATAAGATTATGGCATCACCTTCAGGGAAGGAGTTTTGTGCTAAAGGGGTGCCCATTGATGTCAAGGTCATGGCAGCAGCCACCAAGAAGGAACTTGCCAAGGATAGTTCCACTGTTTCTCCCCATAACAAGGAGTCTAGGGTGACGGACAGATTTGAAAACCATGTCTACACCTTGGCGACCTTCACCTTGAGGTCACTGAATTATTTGGCACTCTTTACTAGGCTGTAGATGTATTTGGTTAAGGAACTGTTAAATACCCTCTCAGGATCCATGTGTGCAGCGGTCCAATCATCTGTGGCTTTTCAGTTGGCTACACTGCAATCTATTTTGAATTCATCCATGAGGCTCATTTCAAATGCAAGTGTAGGAACCTCAAAGGCAGCAGGTTCAGACATTTCCATCAAAAGACATGCCTGGATTCAAGTCTTTGTTCATCAATGCTCCTTTTGATGGCACATCTTTGTTTGGCGTCAAAGTGAAAGACACATTATCCAGGTGTGAGAAAGATGGAAAGACCCTGTCTGCCATGGGCCACATATTTTTCGACCCCTCAGAGATCTTTTTTCTAGGAATTAGTGAGGCGGTTGGAAAATGTGGTTCAAGAAGTCTCAGGTTCACATGTGGCGGCAATTCCCTCCGGGGCAGAAGGGAGAATTCCAGTGGTTAACACCACTCATGCAGCAGAGGTGGCCCACAAACCCAGGGGTCCAGAGATTCTTTTTTAGACAGACCTTACCAGTGCTCCTGAATGGAGGCCCAGTTGACCCCCTCTGGAGGCAGTTGGAGGTCATTCATCCCTGCACCAGAGAGCTTGGCTAGACAAAATGCAAGATATTTGGGTGCAGAAGATTATTTCCAAAGGTTGTATAATACCCTTTTCCCTTCCACCTCCATTCTTGAAGAGTATCCCCGATGATCCACCCAGTCAGAGGGAGCAAGCAGCACTTCAAGTACAAAAGCTGCTAGAATAGAGTCATCCAAGAGGTTTAACCAGACCAGGTAGAATCCAGAACTTACTCAAGATTTTTTTAGTGCCAAAGAAAACCGGGGGCTGGAGTCCACTTTTGGAGCTCAGCAGTTTGAACAAGTCAGTTCTTCATACCAAGTTTCAGATGGTCATGGTTCAGTCTATTCTCCCTTTTCTAGACAATGATAACTGGATGTGCTCGATAGACCTTCAGGATGCATGCTATCATATAAAGATGAACAGATGATCCGGAAAGTACTTACACTTTTGGCTGGGAACCAGTCATTACCAATTCAGAGTTCTGCCCTTTGGTCTCACCACAACCCCCAGGGTGTTCACCAAATTCATGGCAGTAGTAGCAGCTCACTTCTCTGGATGTTTCCATATGTAGACTGGCTCATTACCACCTCAACCAAGTATTAATTAATAAGGGCAGGCAATCAGGTTTTCCAGACATGTTCTCATCTGGGGATAACTATAAACTATGAAAAGTCTCAACTGGAACTGACTCAAAATTTGGAATTCATAGAAGATCTGTTCAACAGAAACACAATGATACCTTCACTGCCTCCCTTAAGAGTTCAACCCATAAGAGCACAGGTCATAAAAACAATCTGCAGTACCAAAATTTCAGCCCACTTGGTCCTTCAAGCTCTAGGCTCAATGTCAGCAGCAAGAACACTAATACCTTTAGCCAGATTTTACATGAGGGTTCTACAGTGGATGCTAGCAACACAATGGTTAGTACTGTATCAACCCATGTCAAGACTGATACGAACCGCTCACATATGGAGGAGAGATCTAAGGTGGTGAATTCAGTCAGATCAAGTTCTACAAGGCTGTCAGTGTCCATGGACACTTCCCAGTTGCGGTGGGGGGGGGGGCATTTTCTGAGGAAAACAGTCCAAGGCACTTGGTCCCCCAAGGAGGCCAACTTGCATATCAATGTCCTAGAGATGAGAGCAGTGCTTTTAGCATTGCGGGCCTTTCAAAATGGTCTCCCTTCAGGGATGATTGTAATTCATATGGACAATATGTCAGTAGTTTGGTACAACAACAAACAAGGAAGGACCAGATCTTACCCCCTTTGTCGAGAAGCACTGTGAGTGTGGCAATGGGTGATCTCATCCAACTGCTTTCTCATAGCTATGCACATACCAGGGAAGTCTAATGTGATAGCAGACAAAACTGAGCAGGTGAATTCTTCTACCTCATGAGTGGTCTGTCAACAAGAAGGTGACAGAAATGATGTTTCATCAATGGGGCCAGCCTTGCTGTGATCTGTTTGCTTCTCCCCTAAACAAATGCAGCAGCTACTTTGCCCTAATTCCCCCATAGTGAGAGTCACAGAGGAATGCTGTACTTCACAGTTGGCCCCCCAGTCTACTTTATGCTTACCCACCAATCCTATCAATTTCGAAATTCCTACAGACAGCTGCCACGTTAAAGGGCAAAGTCATCCTCATTGCACTTTACTGGCCTTGACAGATTTGATTCCCCTTCCTTTGGCCTCACTTACTTCATCAACCTTGTATTTTGGATCTGACTCCAGACCTCCTGTCTCACCCAACAGGCATGATCAATCCAGACATATCAAACCTCAGGCTGACGGCCTGGCTTCTCCAATTCCATTAATAGCCAGACAACCTATGCAGTCTTCACCAGTCCATCATATACTTTTATCTTCCCATAAACCTTCAACACGTAAACTCTATTCCAGTAAATGGAAAAGATTTGCGTACTGGACACATCAAAATTATATTGAAACTTTTTCAGCTCTGATGCATAACATCCTTGAGCTTTTGGCCCTACATTTCAAAGAAGGAACTAGTTCCTCAACCATTAAAGTTCACTTGGCAGAGATATCAAGACTTTCACATTGAAACTTTGGGTTCCTCAGTAGCATCTTATATGCTGTGCAGAGCTTTCTTGAGCGGCACTCTACTTTTAAGACCTTCCTTTAAGGACCTTATTCCCCATGGGACCTCAATCTGGTACGGCAAGCACTTATTCCCTCTTTGAACCAGCAGCTAAATGTGACCTCAAATACCTTACTTGGAGTACGTTTTTTTTAGTAGCCATTACATCTGCTAGATGAACTTCAGAAATTCAAGCATGGTCTTCTAAACCTCCATACTTGATTTTTCACAATGCTAGAATGACATTACGAACAAATGCCTCCTTCCTTCCCAAGGTGGTGTAAGAATCGAATATCAATCAAGCCATTAATCTGCCAGTATTCTTCACCAAATTCCCTAACAAGGGTGAATACATGTTACAATTATTGGATGCTCACAGACAACTGTGTTTTACCTGCATAGAACAAAACACATTAGAAAAACAGACTAGTTTGTTTCCTTTTCATTCTCAAAACTGGGTAAACCAGTTGCCAAAGTAACTTTAGCCATATGACTGACTGTATCTCATTTATTTATAAAAAAAAATTGTATATTACCTTACAACAACCAGTACAAGCTCATTCAACTAGATCCATGGCAACTTCTTCAGTTTTCCTTTCCAGAGTGTGGTAGAAGTTATGTATTTACCATAATGTTCCATCTGTGTTGCCCATTTTCCTCAACTCTCCACCCACCATCCCCTATTCTTTCTATTTGCAAACTTCTGGAAGAATAAATTTGTAAGGGACATCATTGTCCTTTATATTGAGCTCCAGATATGGTCTTTTTCTGTATTGAGTGCATGCATTTTTACACCTTCTTTATCTATGCATAATATTATTCTAGGTAGCAGATGAAATTCTTTCTTCTGAGAATAGAGTAAATGAGGGTCTTCATAGGTGGATACCATCATGGCTTTGTAGTGAATAGGACATGCTTCTTAGTTGGAGGTTACTCTTTAAAGTGAAGCAATAATTCTCATTAATAATTTTAAAAGTTTGTTTAGTAGAAAATGTGTACTAGCAGTTACTAGAAGCCAACTTTTTCTTATAAGATATGACTGTGGTTATCCCTGCTATGTCCTAAGTGAATAAATCTGAGAACTTTATCTTTTGCAGTTAATAAAATGTCTGTGTTTTGGGATGGGAGTTATTAAATGTAAGCTGTATTATAATTTACCTAACAGAACATTGTTGCCTTTGAGTTTGTCTTGCTTCATTGGCTAGGAGATAAACAATACTATAGCTGATCTGAGTTTGCCTATACATGAAAAGAGAGACTTTGATTTAATGGAACACCAAAGTATTTTTGATAAGTGAATAACATCAGAACATCAATATAGTTATATATTTTTATCAGATGGACTGAGGCAAGTATTTTCCTGGTTCCAGAAAGCATCACTGCAGTGTTTTTTTTGAGTATTGATAATTAGGTTGTTCAAATTTAGCCTATTAGCATAGCTGGATTTGGGCACCAGAGAACCCTGAGGTCACTGGGGGGCTTCCAACCACAGCAAGTTTTCGTATTTTGATACTTTGTTACATATTTGTCAAATCATTAAAATCCAGGCCAACAGTCTTGTGTACTAAATAAACCAGGAAATTAATAATAACTAACAGGATGAAGAATCTTAGGGATTGGCACTATTTCTTCTTGCTCAAAACTCAAAGCTATCTCTAGTTACAGTGAGAGTTTTGTCAAATACCAGGCTTAATAATTGTATTAAATGTTTTACTATTGACAGTTAAATCTTGCTGACGGTTGTTCTCTCCACTAAAACTAACATCATAGGTGGCTTTAGTCATCAGCTATACACATGACGGGCACCCACTGATCATCTCTGACTGTGTGGGAGCCCCTCAAAAGCTGTTGGTTGAAGGAAGATGAGGAGAAAAAAAAGGTCATTCATTCTCTGATTATGCACTTAATTCAAAAAAGGGTTGTGATATCACCCTGTCAGGATAAAGCCGGTTATCAGTGAATGAAAATGAGTAAGGTAAGCAGAAGAGATTGGCAGCCCAGAGTTATCAATTGCAGTGCTCATCTGGATTCTAAGACAAGATACTCCCAATCTTCAGGGATGATTTTCTCTTTCAGGGAGTTTTATAAATGCTGGAAGGACACCAAATACTAGAACTCTTAACTTTTTTGCTCAAGAATTTTGGGCAAAACCAAACTTAACGGTGGAATAAAGGCTCAAAAAAGCAGAAAGCTTTTAAATATTACTCTAATTCATTTACAAAGTTGAGAATAACACATTTTGCATCAAAATGCACTTTCTAAGCAATAAAAAGTCTGTAATCCTGAATGATTTACCAGCAACTCAAATGTTTTATAAGGGACAGAGCAAAAAACTGCTGCAAAATCAAGGATATTAGGTGAAATCAGGAACTGTGACAAGTATGCATTACTCCCCAAGGAGGTAAATAAAAGTAACTTACTCCTGCTGCTGTTTAACTGCTAAACAGTAGTCACTGATCTCTTTTGGCAATTGTAGTGTCATGTAATGTATTGCTATTTGCTGAAGTCAACATAAAAATAGTACTATGTTAAATTTCTCCAAGTCTTCTGGATTTCTAGTACCATGATGGGAATGGACCCCATTCCTTAGTCAAAGCATGATTAAAGTTCATGAAATTAGTATTGTTTCAATCTTTGATGTCAGCCAGTAGTGCTCTTCGCAGCACCCACAGTGTGCCCAGTAATGATTCCTTCTGCAATTCTTATGGAGTTGCATGTATTGGTAACATATCTAAAAATGATTGTAAATTCTTTTTTTTTATAAGACCCGTTGCTCCTACTACAATTGGAACTGTCTGGGTATTGTTCTTCCACATTGCTCTCTGGTGTGTGTGTTGGGGATGCAGTGTAAGAGTAACAATCTGGGCTATAAATTATTTCACTTTCTATCACAAATGTAATCAGCAGCATTACCAATATGCTTGTATGTGGTGGTGTTAGTAGTGTATTTAAGAGTTAAAAGCTAGCAATAATTTATTTTGTTTTCCCATTGTATAGTGCTTTGCTCTGGTTAAGTTCTTGGCTGTAGCTTTTCCTTTGTGGAGTCTGCATTCCCACCCTTGTTATTGTATGGGTTTACCTTTGTGATCTAGTTTCCTCCAGCACCCCAAAGATATGCTAAAGGTGAAATGGCATTCCTCCAGCTCCTCTGAGGATAACCATGCATGTACGTCTGTGTATGCTGATGCATCTTGTGATAAGTCTCTGCTTGTCAGGGACATTGTCGTATGTGTGGTGTGTGTGCATGCGCACAAGTACGTGTGTAAAAAAAAATGATTTTTTTATCTGTGGACACACCACACACAGTAATGCTGGGCATATACAGAACTCTCATGTGTAGCAGTAACAAAATCCAGTCGGCAAGTAATTATCTTTTCAAAAATAAGGCATAAAATATATCACAGATCATTCAGACCCTTAGAGTTTCTAAAGGTATGGTAGCTCCAACAATCCTGGTTGATTTTAACATGGACTTAGTGTCAGCATCTGCCCTCAGTTGTACCCATTCTAAAACCATCCTCATTCAGAGATGTGTACAGAAGGTTGTGGTAGCCTGTATGGGGGGGGGGGGGGGGCTGGGGATCGTTTGGTCATTACTTTAATTTTTTTCACAGTCAAACCTCAGAGGTGTGCACAGGAGGTCATTAGAGCTTGTGTTTGGGTTGGTGACTGTTTGGTCATTGTGTCTTTTATTTCCCTCACAGACCTCAAAGGTGTGCCAAGAAGGTCATTATAGATTGTGTAGGTGTATTGTGACCTCAAAGTTGTGCAACGAAGGTCATTCTAAATTGTGTACTGCAATGTACCATCTGGGAGCAATAAGTTGGAATACATAACTTTGAATTTTATGGGGGTTTTTTCACCTTCTAAACAGTTGCACAGCAGGAATGAATACAGGTGGCTGCCTTTTGGGAGTAGGAGTGAGGAGGTATGCTATGTATATGTGAGACAACAGTCACTTGGAATACATGACTATGGTCATTGGAGCCTTTGCTTTTATTCCACTCTAATATAAGATGGATGCACAGACAGTGGCCATCTTTTTTTTTTTTGGGGGGGGGGGGGTAGGGAGTATTCCCAGACAGACTTTATGTATCCTCACAAACATCTGTCCTGCTAGTATATTCCAAGCTATTATTTTGTCAGCTTTGAACAGTAAGCCTTGGACATGACTTAAGTATTTCTTGAAAGAAAAAAATATAAGACTGAATTTAATTTCTTACTTATGATTTTTGTTCACATTATCACTGGATCAAAAGGTTGGAAAAATGCTCTAAAATGCAGCTCAGAGTAACTATAATACTATAGCTTCTAGGGCCACTGCGGCTTAATTCGCTTATTTCATAAATAGTTATTAGTGTGGTGTCTTGGTCAGTTAAGGTGCATTAAAAGGATACAAGGAAAAGTAAAGCTGAACAGCAATGCTGAATGTCTTTCTTTCCTTAGTCATCGTTTTTCTCTGGTCATCACTGGATAAAAATGGTTAATTAACAAGAAAAAAAACTCTAAAATGCACTTCAAAACATCTAGAAAGCCATGGCTTGTGGAAAAAGGTGAAGAGCAATGGAAAATGTGAGAAAAGGAACAAAATGTAATGTGCATAGTGTGGGAAGTCTGGGATTGGGGAAAAACAAGGGAGAGCATTGGAGGATGTGCATGTGGGGTGGGTGAAAGAGTAGGCAGCAGGGAGGGAGACACAAAGGAGGTCTTCATCTATGGCTTCATTTCACCAAAGGCTGGTTCTATATATAGGGTTGTTGAAATATAACATTTCAAGCAAATGCCAGTTAATCTGAATGTCACTTTGTTAGATGGGTCAACATCCTGTGGTTTACAGGCCTGTTGTAATGTAGGAACGTTGTAGCTACACATCAGTCTGTGCATACTACTCTTAAAACTTTGCAGCATGAAGGGTTGCCTAGGTGGGGTGGCAGTGACAACGTGATCTTTAGACTGGAAATGCCCAAGGAGACCCCAACATGGCACTTGCTGGGGACCCCCAAAATTCTAACACTGGCCCTGCCTATTAGAAAGCTTCAAGTTAAGCAAGAGTGGTGGTGGTGAAATGTCAGGGTTAAAATTGTTTTCATACGGCATAAGTGGAATGCAGACAGTAAGGAAATTGAAATTGTTCTGGCACCCATTTCTAAACAGAACTTCGTTAGTGCATGTATTCAAGAGACACACACGAGAGCTAATGTTCTTGTGAATTAAAAAACTGGATCAGGCAAATCTTTGCCTTCTAGAACAATGGCAATTCAAGAAGAGTGAGAGTAATAGTAAAACAATATTTCGAGACTCATAATTAAGATACGAAGGGGGGAAAAGTCATTTTTATTGACTGTAAGATAAGTAGGTCACCAGTGGATGTAGTCTTACTATATGCATCATACCATTCAAAAAACATAAATCCTTTCCCAGCAGCCTATTTGTCTAGCAGGGAATTAGCACTGAGCTCAATAACTGACAGCCAATTCAGGAGGAGGAAAGGAGAAACCAAATGTACAGTCTAAGAAATGATGACAACTCATAATCTACATGACCCATTTTGATTTTAATACCTAAACATAAAAGATTTCTCATTTTGTCAGCTATATAATTACTTTTCAGATATTCAGGAAGTAAGGATGAAGCCCAGATCAGAGCTTTCTCATGTCACTCCATGATAATCCTACATTTAAGGGTTAACTTCAGGCTGCGACATAGAAGCAAATGACATTTAAATCATCTCTTGCCTAAATAATAAAATAGCTGTGCAGCCTGTAGAAAACCACATCGTACTTTTTTCAGAAAGGTGACGCAGAGCAGCTAAACCCATGCCATATCTCTCAACTGTCCCCATTTTCGCAGAATGTCCAGATTTTTGCTTCATACTTTCGGTCTGTTCCTCATAAAATTTGTGATTTTCCGGATTTTGTGGCAAATCAGTGAGGATTGAATTCACTAAATAATGACAGGCATTTGAGTTTGACTTCATATCCTTTAGAAAATGCATGGTATCACCAAACTTTTTATTCCAGCAACTTTCTAAGTTTTTGACAGCAGTATTTAAAATTTGTCCTTATTTTTGGAGCTTTGTCCCCACATTATTTTTGGCTTTGTCCAGATTTTTCATGTTAAGAGGTTGAGAGCTATGCTCTCAACATCTACCTCTACAGTTACAGACAAAGCAAAAATAATTAAGGGAAAAGGTCCCAACTTAAGGACACTTTTTAAAGACTGGTACTAGCAATTTAGAATGTCCCAAAATAACTTCCAGTTTTAAGAAGAATATAACTAGGGTTGGAGAACAAATTAGGGGTGTACATGTAAAATCTGAACAGCTAGTACGCAAGAACAACCACCAATATGAACCTTTTCAGAGATCTATATAAAATTATGCAAAAGCAAATATTGAAATAACACTGGGAATAAAGGGACTTTTCAAACCAAACAATGGTCTGTCATCACAGCTAGAGATCAAAGATGGATTAGACCAAGATACAACCCTAAAAAAGTAAATGGAGCAACTGATGAACTTAAAACCAAACACCAGGTTCTAATGGATTTAGAGTTCCATTCTTTAAAACATTTAAACAAAAGCCAAGACCTTTCTGATTGCTCGATACAATTATAATATCACTGCTGTAATTTCCAGGAATTCATTACCAACACCTAAACCAGTCCAAAACTATTTTCACACAAGTTTGGTTCAGATCAGGCATATATTGAAAATTATCAACCAATTTCATTCATAAATATTAAGATGAACATTCTGTGATAGTTGCAGACAGCTTTAAAAACCTTTGCCTAACCCTTACTTCAGCCTAATCTTACATTTTCAACAGCATTACTCTGGAACATTCGGACATAATAGTATAAGATACCAAAGGTATTCATGCTTGACATTTCAGAAGCATTTGTCTAGGTATATATTCCCTTTATTTTCAGTCTTATTAATAAACTCAGTTTCCCAAGGTTTATTTACTTATTTATTCTGTTGACCAGGCTAGTCTCACAAGGTTAGTGGCCTCTCTTCAGAGGAGACCTGAGGTGGTATTTATAAATTTGGCCAGGTCATCAGAGAATTTCCCTTACTCTTTTTGATAGGTGCTGTGTGATCTTTTACATCCACCTGAGCCATCACCAACTCAGGCAACTAGGACCTGGTTTAATGTCTCATTGCATCTTTATGAAGCTGCCTTGACACAATTCCTGATAAATGGGAGACTGCTAACCCTATTATGTATTATGTCAGCCTGGAATAAGCAGGGTAGCTCCTCTTTCCCCATGCTTAGATTAATAAGAAGGCTGTTGTTTAACATATCCTTCAAAAATTAGGAAGTGTAATTCCCAGCAAGGTAAAAACTCCCTCATCAAGCTAAATAAGCAACTCCGGGGCCTAATCTAAGTCTATCAAAGCCTGTCAGGTCAAGAATAATCACAAGGCATTCTTCAGCTAAGTCCATAACCTCAAAGGCAATACACAACTTGTCAAATTAATTGTAAGTGGAACCTCCTACACTGAACCAAAAGATACAATAAATCTACTGGTCAACAAATTTAGCTCCAGTTTTACCCCATCCTCCCAGATACCCCTCAGAAAATACCCTCCACTATAACTCCCTCAACCATCACTACAGAAAAAGGTCCTCCGCATACTCTCCAAGACTAAGAGCACTCCATCAATAGGCTCCAATAATATCCCAGGATGCCTCCATAGCATGAAACACAACCTATCAGGACCACTAGAATTACTATTTAACCACAGCCTCCAGACAGGCCTCTTAGCAAATGAATGGTGGATTGCAAAAGTGTGGGTATATGTAAACCTATGGAAATAATTATGAAATTGATAGACAATGACATAGGAAACCTTCAGACACTGGTTTCATCAAGGTTAGGTCAGGCCTACTCAACCTGGTGACCTTCTTCGAGAAGGTCAATAGACTAGGACAAAATACTGCCCACCTTGACCTGGCCAAAGCATTCAATACAATATCCCACTTGTGCATTGTTGACAAACTCATAAAATTAGGAATAAATCCCTATGCCACCCAATGGATAGCCAGCTGGCTCAAAGATAGGCCCAAAGAAGTTAGGATAGTGGAGTCTTCTACATCCACAAAAGGGCCAGTCACTATCAGTCACTCAAGGCTCAGTGATGGAGCCACTCCTTTTTGGTATCTACTTCTCTGAAGACAAGACCAATATTAAAGGCTTCTGACTTATAAAATTTGTATATGATTGCAAAATAGGTGCAGTCCTAGAATCCTCCAAAATGGCCTAACATAGACCAATATCTGGTGCCAAAGCCACAGTCTAAAATACAATGCCAAGAAATATGTAATAGTTTTTTTTGTGAAAATAGCTACCCCTGGAAACTGCCACATTAATAGTACATCTCTAAGAGTAGACTCAGTGGGCTGGGAATTGAGAATGCATGTACATGGTAACCTGGTCTTTGGCCATCATGTGTCTGCAGTAGTAAGGATATCATTCTGTGTAGCACAACATCTAAGCAAGGGTATGGCTTCTAGGTCAAAGGATGTCATTTTCCCACTGCACTTGGCCCTCATCAGACCAATCGAGTACTACAAACCCTTCAGTATGTACTTGCCCAGTCATATGCAAGAACTGTAGTGCCCACAGAGGTTCCTCAAAAAAAGAATACAGGACATAAACACCATGTCCTACACAGACTAATTCAGTGCCGTATCCCTGTACTCAGTCTCCTGCAAACTGCGAAGAGGTGATCTATGCTTTGTCTAAAAAACAGCCTTGGATCCCACTTTGATGGAATTGTTGCACATTTGCAAAACAAATAACATCAAAATGACCCAGTCTAAGGACCTAAACCTCATCTGCAACATAAGTAATACATGTTGGAAGGACAGGTATGTGTCTAAGGACTATCCCTTCTCTGGAACAGGCTTCCCATCCATGTGAAGCAGAGTTCTTCCCTAACCCACTTCAAGTGTAATTGGGACCAATGGATGGGGAATAGGAAATTAACTCCTGATCTGGGGCCTATATCTATATTAGACATATGCAGCCTGTTAAATGTTTGACCATCCATGCCCAAGCCTAGATACAGTCATAAACATAACCCTAAGGTATCAAAACCTGTCACACACATTTGGAAAGTATGGCTGGGCTTAAAATATTCTGCTGGGGTCATTAACTTAGTAATCACCTATGAACCTATATCTCTTTTCCACCTTATTGTTAACCATCCTAAAAATCAAAGGAATCAGAGTGGGATTCAGGTGAAGATCACAGTTTTTACAAATTATATCCTCTTGTGTCTTGACATTTCATCACCTCTGTACCTATCCTAATAAATATAGTTAATAACTGTATCTCAGTATTAAACTACAAACACATCCTCAAGAAATCCATTGCCTACCCCCAGCAGATAATTCCCAACCCTGAAAGTTTTGAGAAACATTGCTACATCATATATTAACTTGAAAAATGTTGGCACACATGATGGGGAATCGTGTGTCAACAAACTTCACTAAGACTACATAGATGAAGATAAAATGAATCTTATATAAGTTTTATAATGTTGTCCAAGCTAATTTTCATCCTATTTTCATGAACCTCAATTGTTAAGATGAATCTCTTCCTTAGGCTATCTTTCCTAATTAGTAATGCTCTTAAAAGAAGCCCATTTGCAACCTCTAAGTAAATCAGAAAAGTAATATTAGATGTTAATTGGAGCTACATAAACTACAGTATCGGCCAAAACAAGTTATATAGCATAAGGAAAAACTGAGTCATTTAAATTGTCATCTTTTAAACTATACTATTTAGTGTACAGGTTCACAAAATTTATGAAAGTGGCCAACTTACTTTTAATGCACCATCATTTGGCACATCCATACAGTACCCTATCAAAAAAAAAAAAAGAAAAATGCAAAAGTCCTCTCAATGCTAAGACCTTTCTGGATAGATGGTAAGCAACAGATAAGAACCTACCCAGTTATCCCCATTTATTTGGGAGGACTTACTGAGAATTCAAGTGACTTTATAATAGATCTACAGATTTACTGAGATTACATGTTTTGCTAACCTATCTTCAGTAACTCCAATATAGTACTAAGCAACCAAAAATGATCATGCACTGTTACATGATTCAGAGACAAAGTTGTTCAGAATTTCCTAGCTGCCTCCACAGTGCTAATCAGTTTCTGGGGTCTAAAAGCCACAGACTCATTAACACTGAACCAATGCAAAAATGTAATTCTTTATATATGTTAATAACAGCCAGGTTAACAACAAGGCTCAATCTACTGTAGATATGCTTGCTCTAGACCCCACATGAGGTAAAGTAGTTAGTAAATAAAGGGAGATTATCAACATATCTTGCAAATTCCAGGTTCATGCATGAACACTAGATAACCTAGGCATGATTTATGATCAGTTCTGGAAAGAAATGTGTAAATGCAGGGGCGGCTCGTGGCATCGGGCTGCCGGACTGCAGCCCCCTCAAAATAAAAATTAGAAAAGAAAACAAAACAAAATTATTTTTTAAATTTCGCGGACTTCGCGCATGCGCAGTAGTCCCGACTACTGTCGGTCTATGCGCATGCTCAAGGCAGTCTGGCAGTCCCCATAGAGGGACACAAGGAGACGTCTGTGCACTTTTAAAGTGCACAGACTCGCTGGGATTATATGTCGCGTCCGGACTGCAACAGAACAGTCTCGTCGTCGGGAGGGAGCCTTTACTTGGGATCTCGTCGGGAAGGAGCTTTGCTTGGGATCTCGCGGGTCTTTGTGAGTATTGTGTGGGCAGGATATGGTATGGAGAACAGACAGGTAAGTGTATGGTGCATTTTACTTTATGTGTTAGCTGGATATATTGGTGCTTTTAACTGGATGGGGGGTGTGTGTGTGAAAATGCCCCAGGTGCTCATGGTGGTGTGGTAGGGAATACCTCAGGCTTGAACCCTGTACCCTGTATGCAGGTGTTAAAGACTTGAGTTCCCTACTCACCACCATTTGTAAAAAAATTGTAGATTTTTGCCTCATATTTGATCTGATCTGTTCCTCATAATATCTGTGGTTTGTAAATGTTGCAATGCTTGATATTTGATGGTGTAGAAGTAGCATTGTTGCCTCACAGCTGCAGGTTCTCAGGTTTGATTCTTGGCTGGGGTTCCTTCTTTGTGGGGTCCGTACCTTCTCCCTGTGTTTGTGTGGGTTTGCTTTTGTGTCCTCCCATGTTACAAAGACATGTCTGCATTATTTCTTCCTGGGCCTCTGCTGAAAATTGTTTTTGTTCCAAGTCAGACTGTCCTGATTAACAAATGTTAAATAAAATTGACAGGCATTTGAATTTCAGACTTCAGGTTTCTGAATGTTTAAGTCCTTGCAGATTTGATGGTGCAGTGGTAGTATTGTTGCCTCACAGCTATAGGTTTTCTGGTTTGATTCTTGGTTGGGGTGGCTTCTGTTTGGAGTCTGCATCTCCTCCCTGTGTTTGTGTGGATTTGCTCTGGTGCCCTGCCATTTTACAAAGACGTGTCTGCAGTATTAATCCCTGTGTCTCTGCTGAAAATTGTTTTTGTTGTGTCCGCAGTAAAATTGACAGGCATTTGAATTTCAGACTTCAGGTTTCTGAATGTTTAATTCCTTGCAGATTTGATGGTGCAGTGGTAGTATTGTTGCCTCACAGCTATAGGTTTTCTGGTTTGATTCTTGGTTGGGGTGGCTTCTGTGTGGAGTCTGCATCTCCTCCCTGTGTTTGTGTGGATTTGCTCTGGTGCCCTGCCATTTTACAAAGACGTGTCTGCAGTATTAATCCCTGCGTCTCTGCTGAAAATTGTTTTTGTTCTGTCCGCAGCAAAATTGACAGGCATTTGAATTTCAGACTTCAGGTTTCTGAATGTTTAATTCCTTGCAGATTTGATGGTGCAGTGGTAGTATTGTTGCCTCACAGCTATAGGTTTTCTGGTTTGATTCTTGGTTGGGGTGGCTTCTGTATGGAGTCTGCATCTCCTCCCTGTGTTTGTGTGGATTTGCTCTGGTGCCCTGCCATTTTACAAAGACGTGTCTGCAGTATTAATCCCTCGTCTCTGCTGAAAATTGTTTTGTTCTGTCCGCAGTAAAATTGACAGGCATTTGAATTTCAGACTTCAGGTTTCTGTATGTTTAATTCCTTGCAGATTTGATGGTGCAGTGGTAGTATTGTTGCCTCACAGCTATAGGTTTTCTGGTTTGATTCTTGGTTGGGGTGGCTTCTGTGTGGAGTCTGCATCTCCTCCCTGTGTTTGTGTGGATTTGCTCTGGTGCCCTGCCATTTTACAAAGACGTGTCTGCAGTATTAATCCCTGCGTCTCTGCTGAAAATTGTTTTTGTTCTGTCTGCAGTAAAATTGACAGGCATTTGAATTTCAGACTTCAGGTTTCTGAATGTTTAATTCCTTGCAGATTTGATGGTGCAGTGGTAGTATTGTTGCCTCACAGCTATAGGTTTTCTGGTTTGATTCTTGGTTGGGGTGGCTTCTGTGTGGAGTCTGCATCTCCTCCCTGTGTTTGTGTGGATTTGCTCTGGTGCCCTGCCATTTTACAAAGACGTGTCTGCAGTATTAATCCCTCGTCTCTGCTGAAAATTGTTTTGTTCTGTCTGCAGTAAAATTGACAGGCATTTGAATTTCAGACTTCAGGTTTCTGAATGTTTAATTCCTTGCAGATTTGATGGTGCAGTGGTAGTATTGTTGCCTCACAGCTATAGGTTTTCTGGTTTGATTCTTGGTTGGGGTGGCTTCTGTGTGGAGTCTGCATCTCCTCCCTGTGTTTGTGTGGATTTGCTCTGGTGCCCTGCCATTTTACAAAGACGTGTCTGCAGTATTAATCCCTGCGTCTCTGCTGAAAATTGTTTTTGTTCTGTCCGCAGTAAAATTGACAGGCATTTGAATTTCAGACTTCAGGTTTCTGAATGTTTAATTCCTTGCAGATTTGATGGTGCAGTGGTAATTCCTTGCAGATTTGATGGTGCAGTGGTAGTACTGTTGCCTCACAGCTATAGGTTTTCTGGTTTGATTCTTGGTTGGGGTGGCTTCAGTGTGGAGTCTGCATCTCCTCCCTGTGTTTGTGTGGATTTGCTCTGGTGCCCTGCCATTTTACAAAGACGTGTCTGCAGTATTAATCCCTGTGTCTCTGCTGAAAATTGTTTTTGTTCTGTCCGCAGTAAAATTGACAGGCATTTGAATTTCAGACTTCAGGTTTCTGAATGTTTAATTCCTTGCAGATTTGATGGTGCAGTGGTATTATTGTTGCCTCACAGCTATAGGTTTTCTGGTTTGATTCTTGGTTGGTGTGGCTTCTGTGTGGAGTCTGCATCTCCTCCCTGTGTTTGTGTGGATTTGCTCTGGTGCCCTGCCATTTTACAAAGACGTGTCTGCAGTATTAATCCCTGCGTCTCTGCTGAAAATTGTTTTTGTTCTGTCCGCAGTAAAATTGACAGGCATTTGAATTTCAGACTTCAGGTTTCTGAATGTTTAATTCCTTGCAGATTTGATTGGTAATTCCTTGCAGATTTGATGGTGCAGTGGTAGTATTGTTGCCTCACAGCTATAGGTTTTCTGGTTTGATTCTTGGTTGGGGTGGCTTCTGTGTGGAGTCTGCATCTCCTCCCTGTGTTTGTGTGGATTTGCTCTGGAGCCCTGCCATTTTACAAAGACGTGTCTGCAGTATTAATCCCTGTGTCTCTGCTGAAAATTGTTTTTGTTCTGTCCGCAGTAAAATTGACAGGCATTTGAATTTCAGACTTCAGGTTTCTGAATGTTTAATTCCTTGCAGATTTGATAGTGCAGTGGTAGTATTGTTGCCTCACAGCTATAGGTTTTCTGGTTTGATTCTTGGTTGGGGTGGCTTCTGTGTGGAGTCTGCATCTCCTCCCTGTGTTTGTGTGGATTTGCTCTGGTGCCCTGCCATTTTACAAAGACGTGTCTGCAGTATTAATCCCTGCTGAAAATTGTTTTTGTTCTGTCCGCAGTAAAATTGACCGGCATTTGAATTTCAAACTTCATGTTCTTCAGAATACATAGTAGCACAACCTTTTTTTCTAGCAATTTTCTAAGTTTATAAGATGAATATTTTAAATTTGTCCCTGTTTTTGGGACTGTATTCCCCCATTATTGGCTTTGTCCAGGTTTTTGTGCTAAGGTTGACAGCTATGGCAAGAAATGAATTTACTGAATATGTTTGAGGGCTGTATTCCCTCATTACTAGGTTTGTCCAGGTGTTTTGTACTAAGAGGTTGACAGCTATGGTGAGAACTGAATTCACTAAATGATAGCCATTTAAGTTTCAGTCTTCCTCTCTTTTACAAAGCAGCTGATGTGGCGTAGTGGTATGTTACTCTGACTGTTTTTTGCTCAGGGACCTTGGCAGTAAAATATATGGTGGCAACACAACATTTTATTCTAGCAACTTTCCAAGAATATACAAGCAATGTTTAATGTGTCCCTGGTTTTTGAACCCCCACCCCCCCAAATACATTTTGGCTTTTTCCAGTTTTCTTGAGCTGCGAAGTTGAGATGCAGTTGAGTATTGAGTAGATTTTACAAGGAGCTGAGAGCTGCAGGAGAATAGAAGTTTAGTGCTTTGCCTAGTTAATACTATAGCACAACAGGATGTGTATTTGCTTTTGATGCAGAAGGCTGTGGGTTCTACTCCCACAAGGGGTGGATGCTGCCGTACTGAGAATGTTCTCCTTGGTGAAGATACTAACTATGAGTTCGTTATCAGTTTGCCATCCATTTCCTCTTGCAATATTATTACTAGCTTATCATTTTTTTAATGTTATATATAGGCAATTTATTCCTGAGAGGCAACAGACACTTTATTTTTCGATGAAACCATGAAATATAAAGGTGATTGCTAGCAGCAACCGCTTCATTAGTTACATATTTCTTTAATGTGGAATTATTTAGATGACTTACTTCAGAGATTGTGCATATTTACTAATAATGGACTGTAGAATTGTGCATATTTACTGATAAAGGTGCACTGTAGAATTGTGCATATTTACTGATAATGGTGGACTGTAGAATTGTGCATATTTACTAATAATGGTGGACTGTGGAATTGTGCATATTTACTAATAATGGTGGACTGTAGAATTGTGTATATTTACTAATAATGGTGGACTGTGGAAGTCTGAGTAGACTTTTTATGATAAATGTTCTCAACTGGGCAGTTTTGCCATTATGGGTGCATATGGTTTGTTTCATTGCTTACTGGAAAAATGTTCAAAACAAATTTAAAACACCTTCTAACAAGTGTACTGTATTGTACAAGGAATATAATTTTAGTACAATGAGGAAGGTGTATCAAAGAGCACATGTATGTTTCATATGCAAGGGGCCTATGATTTGAAAACAGCCCAAAATTAATCTTTATCTGCCACTGGCAAAATGTATTTTCTTTGAATGTGGGTTTCAATGCTGTTTCAATGAATGTGAGTTTCAAGGGCAGAGAAGTTTTAATGCTAAGTTTTCATTGTGAGACTGCATTGCTTTGTTTAACAGATGACTTAATGTTTGTGCTGTAAAATACAAAATAAAACTTTCAAATTAAGTCCAACTCATCATAGAAGTAAAGCAGTATGCACATTAGTGTTTATGGTAAATGGAGTGAAATAGCCAAGTAATGGTTCATTGGAATGGCTGCAGAGGCTCCATTCAACCATTATTTTGTCGGGGGGGAAGGGCAGCAAACTCAGACAGGCCCAGCTGAACTATACCTCCCAACTGTCCAGATTTTCAAAGAATGAATAGATTTTTGCTTCTTATTTTTGGTTTGTTGTTCATAACATTTGTAGTTTTAATTCCTAAATGATTTGACAGAAGTCACTAAATAATAAGTTTCAGACTTCATAACCTTCATAAAAATGCATGTTAAAGTAAGAGCTGTTCTATCAACTGTCTCAATTTATACAAGAGCAATTTTTAGTACTGTTTATATGTGTCCCCAATATATTTGGCCTTGTTCAGATTTACTGCATTAACAGGTTGAGAAGTACATGCAAATAAATTGCTTTATAGAATTAGGCATAGCCAACCTCTCAACTGTCCCCAATTTTTGGCTCAAAATGTTGCTCTTCCCCCTAATAATCCCTCCGCAAAATAGAAATTTTGGAAGAAAACATGGAGGGTTTACAATTAAGAAATAACTGTAATAATCAAAGTTATAGATTACTTGAAATGCATGTAGACTCTTTTATTTTGTCTGCTGCTCAAGGTTGCAGTACTAATATTAAAGTGTCCCTTCTTTGACAGGTAGCAGCTGTATTGTGTGTCTATTTTATATTTTTGCATCACATTTTTGGTCCATTTTTCATAAAATTGTGTTTTTGGCAAATTAGTGACAAATCACTAAAGACTGAAGTTAGAAAATGACAGACATTTGAGTTTCAGATTTTATACCCTTCAGAAAATTCATACTAATGCAAGACCTATTCTATTATCTTTCTAAGTTTATTAGAGCAATATTTAAAAATTGTCCTTATTGTTGGGCCTTTGTCCCACTTCTGTGTATGGCTTTGTCCAGATTTCTTGCTCTTGAGGTTGAGAGGTATGACAAATGTGTCAGGGCCATCACAGTCAGCCAGAGAGATTTCAAATTGTGACATGCTTGTTGCACCCCACTCCCCATGTAGTGACTCTGGATGTGTCCAAGCAAGGCAAGGAGTAGTTGTATCTACCTTGGATGGGGAGGACACACTGCATAAGTACTACAGTGGCTTTTCATCTATCCTTGATTTTGCAGAATGGTCTGGTTTCTGTCATATTTTTGTACTGTTGATTTATGCTTATTACTCAGATTTATGCTTATTACTCAAAGTGCCTGTTGCTCTGTGTTTAAGTAGCAATGCTTTAATGACCATAAGGTAAGCTTGTCTGACATCGTAAGATGCAAGTAAGCTTTAATAAGCATACTGTTAAAGAATTGCCAACATTGAAAGCCTTTCTGTTGTTGCCATGCAGAGAATACTTGACTAGATAATGTATAAGCCTTGGGTATTAAAGGACAGGATTCCATTATTTTAAAAAGCTCATTACACTTGTTGGAGACTTCCAGTCATCTCTACAGACTTTACCCGTAAACTAAACAGAATGCCAATCATGTGTGGTCCATAACCTGTACAGTAATCCTTTAAGCAATGTATCTTGAGCTTGTTTCTTGTTTGCTTTTCATTTTTTACTTTTATCATGTTTTCCCCATGAAACAAGTTGTCAGGCAGCAGGTCTTTTTTGGATAAGATAAGAAACATTTTTACAAGTGGGGACATCACATAGATTTCTGCTTTCAGCATGTTACTTGGTACTTTAATAAAGCTGAATATATTATAATTAGAACTGCAGTGCAAGGAGAAGTGGTTTGAGTTGAGTGCTTCTGGTTTTTCTTATACTTGATTTTGACTGGCATTCCAGTAATGTATTTAAAAAGTAATTTATTTTTTCATGCCTCACAACCTTTTGTTTCCATCTAGATATTAAGTAAGCTGTCATGCAGCCAATGCATTTAAATATTTTTATTCTTCTACACTTATTTTTGTCTTGATTGGACTTTCATAATGATGGTTTGCCACCCAGGGCAGCGTATTTAATTAAAGTTAGATTTTTGTGGTTTTGTGCATAGCTCCTCCCCTTTATGGTTGACCACACCCCTTCCCTTTGACCCCACCCATTCAGCGTCTCCTGCAGCCCCCCTGTGATTTGAAGTCACCAGCCGCCACTGTGTAAATGTGAGTCCTTTTCTAAGTTCTGCTCAACTTACAGTTACCCATAGCTGATGTACTATCCCTGATGACCTGGCCTTGTGTATTTCAGCAGGCTCATTGATCTGTTCATCTTCGACATCTGAGACTGCAGATATTAAACACAGCTTCTTCATAAGTGTAGCATATTTGGGATAAGATGGTAGTCTCACAAAAAATACCATTTCAAAACAGTCCTTGGATACATAGCTACTAAACATAATGAGTACTAATGTTAACCCAGATAGCTTTGAGATATTAATTACCATGTCTTTGCTAATTAATTTAGCATCACCTTAGAGCGACACCTGCAGCAATAATTTCGATAATCTTATAACTATGCATTTTCTGAGTGTACAACTCATAGAAAGAGATTTTCAGTACTTGTTTTACAGGAAATAAAAGACAAATATGCTATTATAATTATTTTGTTATTTAAAGAAGCCACTTTATAGTTTAGATCCATTGTGTTTTAAACAGTCAATTAAATGGAAAATTTTATATGACACATTTTTCATTATGCAAAATGTGTATTAAAGTTACTGAAGCTCTTTATCCCACATCGTTGCTCCACCCAAGAAGTCAAATTATCCCAAGGTTCTGAGGGGAGTTTTACATGTTTTAATAAAAGTTACAATTTAATCGCTGCATACATGTAAATGATAGCTCTCAACCACAAGAATCAGGGGCAAAGCAAAATATAATGGGGGTGGGGCAAACGCCCAGAAATTCATTATTTAAAAAAAATGCTCTTATAAACTTAGAAAGTTGCTAAAATAGATTTTTGAAGGATATGAAATCTGAAACACAAACATCTGCTATTTTCTACTGACTGTAGTAATCACTGATTTACCAGAAAACCACAAATTCTATGAGGGACAGACCAAAAATACAAGGCAAAATATGAGCATTCTCTGAAATTCTGAGCTTTTTACTTCTCATTCATTCTTCTCCTTCTATGCTGCTACACTAGAGAAGAGTAATTCCTTACCTGGGAAAATACTCAGGTTTGGCATTTTGGATGCAGATGACCTGTATCTGAAGTTTCTTACAGCATCTGACACTTCATTACATATCCTAACACATACCATAAACAGTGCTGTTAACATTGAGTTGAAGCCTACTATATAGAAATCAGCAACTATTCTTCCACTGTCCAGAGGAACCTCTCCTACCTCCCAAATTCCTATAGCCCCATCTAACTACTCCATCCAGTTACAAGAATTCTGGGATCAGTCTCTTAAAAAAAAAAAAAAAAAACTCTCTCAGAAACCAGCACTAAGACAAACCATCGGAATACAAAGTAGCACACAAAAGATAAATTCCAGATACGGACACATTGAGTAAAATGCAACAGAAGCACAATTTCTCACAAAAACACAAAGCTTTCAGGAAAAAATCTCTTCTTCAGTGTGTAGAACAATTAAAATCACAGCACTTTTAAAGCACTTCAATAAAACACAGCCCTATCAGAATGATTCACTTGTAAACTTCAATTAAAGAATTAAAGGAGTAGTCATCTCAATGGTTATAGCACATTCATTTGTTTTCTCTTGAGAACAGGTTTAATACTAATAGTTACATTCAAGCTTGGTCTGTGGTCTGTATCTAGCAGTGTAATCCAGTCATATTCATGAAGCTCTAGATCATTATTCAGATCTCTACCTCTTGTATATTTATATATAATTTCTATTACTCTGAACCAAAATTTGTGTTCTGTACCCCTTTCTGCTATATGCTTAGCCAGTGCATTTGTGGCCACAATCCTCTTAATTTCTGAATTGTGTTCTGTAATTCTTTCCTTCAATTTCCTGCTACATTTTCCTATGTAAAATGCTGTGCATGCTACACAGTTTGCTAAATACAGGATTTTGCATGCATTACATGTAGCATAGATATTAAATACACATTCCCTTCCTGTTTTGGGATGTATAAATATGCTATTAGTCTCAATATCTTTATAGCATGGGTACGTGCCAATTTTAGTATATTTACATGGTCCATGATTGTAGTTAATATCCGTACAGCATAAACATGATTTTAAATTAGAAAAATTTTTATATGCAAAATGTTTTTTCACCAATAGTTTTCTTTATCTCTGGCATTGATGTTAAAATTGCCCAGAAATTCATTATTTAAAAAAAATGCTCTTATAAACTTAGAAATATGCTAAAATACATTTTTGAAGGGTATGAAATCTGAAACACAAACATCTGCTATTTTCTACTGACTGCAGTCACTGATTTACCAGAAAACCACAAATTCTGAGAGGGACAGACCAAAAATACAAGGCAAAATATGAGCATTCTGTGAAATTCTGAGCTTTTTAATTCTCATCTATTCTTCTCCTTCTATGCTGCTACACTAGTGTGTGTAAATTTTTTATATGCACTATATAGCCACCTCTGTGTGTGTGCGTGCACTTTGAAGGGAGATTGCTAGTCCATTGCAGCTGCTCTACAGACTCATGCCTGTGTTCATATCTCTCAACCTCTTATCACAAGAAATCTGGACAAAGCTTAAAATAATGGAGAGGGGGGACTACAAAAGCTTCAAAACAGATACAGGTCTTAAATATTGCTCTTAAAAATTAAAAAAAAATTGTTAGAATAACAAGATTAGTGTTGGCATGCATTTTTCTGAAGGATATCAAGTCTGAAACTTAAATGTATGTCATTATTTAGTGACTTTAATCCCTATGGATTTGCCATAAACTCACATATTTTAAGAGGAACAGACCAAAAATACGAGGCTAAAATCTGGACATTCAGCAAAAATCTAGACAGTCGAGAGGTATGCCAGTGTTGTTTGGCTTAAAGTTGTATATATTTCTAATTCTTCAGAATACATATCTGTATTGGGTGAGGTTGTAGTTTTTTTAAGCATAATGAACTTGGACAGGTTCATAAAGAATAAATAAATGTATCTTCAACTGAAAAAGTGAAAAAAAAATGCAAATCGTAAATATAAAGCATGTTTTCTTGGGTGGGCAGAGCTCCTACACCCTAGTCTAGAGGGTTGTGCAAGTGGTACTTGAACCACTCCAGTGTTGCACTGTGGAGATCATGAAAAAAAAATGCAGTGATCAGTGGGTAGGTATCACTCGTTACATGAATGGACAGTAAAATCAGATGTGCACCCCCTGCTTGAGTGAGTTCATATGTTACTTAGATAATTTTATGTGGACAGAACTAAAATTATATCAGAACTTGACAGTTGTTCAGCTGTTATTTCTAATGGTGAGTGGCTGCTGTGATTCTTCATGGTATTAAATGAAATGTTTGTATACTGTGGTGGTGGTACTGCGGTAGCGTTGTTGCCTCACAGTAAGAGGTTGTCCTGTTCGATTCTCAGCTAAAGCGTCTTCTGTGTGGAGACTTGCGTGAATGGGTGTACCTTCGTTGAAGGTTGTGCGTCAAAGCTGGCAAATCAGCACGTAAAAATCTACTACCAATCATTAGCAGACCGGAGTTCCGCTGTGATGACCCCTAACTGGGAAAAGCCGAAAGACCCAACATTAAATGAAAT
This sequence comes from Protopterus annectens, assembly GCF_019279795.1. Lineage (NCBI taxonomy): Eukaryota > Metazoa > Chordata > Ceratodontiformes > Protopteridae > Protopterus > Protopterus annectens. The sequence continues at coordinate 533,372,149 of NC_056747.1, read as the reverse complement.
GTTTATTGATAGGATGATTCACATCTATAGTTCCTGTCCAAATTCTTGGCTTTTCTCAGAAATAGATGTGTGTTGAATCAGCTCACTTTACTGTGTTTTTATTTTAAATACACCAAAAACAAATATGTAAATAAAATTACTTCGGTTCTGCAAACAACCTGCTGGACTTACCCTTCTGAGGACTTGTTTTCTACTGCAGAACACTTCTGAAAACTGTTCTCCAATTTTTCTTGAACTGATGTTTTTGAATAAATTTCCTCTTATACCACATGGTCTCTGTCAGAAGATCAAACATTCAAAAGAGTGAAAATCAAAATATCGAAAATATTTTTAATGCAGGGGTTTGCACCCCCCCATGCCCCCTGCTAATTATGTATACCAATTCCAAGACTGCACAACACTGGAGAAACCCCAAAACACACATTCCGACCAGCCACACAATGTCAACCAAAATGATCGACACATTTGAGTCGACATTGTGGCTGAAACCATCATGTGATAGCCGTATAGGAGCCGATGTAAATCAGACTCCTATATGATATATCACGTTTTTGCAGGGGACCAAGCCCCCCTGCACCCCCCCACACCTCCCCTACTTATATATTCTAACTTTGAGATCGCACTACAGTGGGGATATGGATGAATTTCCAATCCCTGCTGTACCGTGATCTCCGTGCACATAGTCAAATGCATTTATGCAAAAGCAGTAGTGCATTTGTATTGGTGTAATTTGACTATCCATGCCACTATTGTTTTGTGCACGACATTCTGATTTTCGGCAGCAATGCTGCTGACAGAATGTCGTTCGCACAAACAATAGTAAACCATATACATATATATATATATATATATATATATATATATATATATATATATATAAATCGGCAGAAGGGAATTAATGGGTTCAAATATACCCAGATTATTCTAACAAGCACTATAAAGGTTATTCATGATTAATAAAACATCACCAAACAGAAGGTTTGAAATGCATCCCCATGCTTATGGCTCAAAACAGGAGCAGGGTAGCTTGCACTTATCTTCGAAAGAAAATGTACAGTTCAGCAATGCTTCTGCCATCTTACCAGCTCCTTCAGTCATATACAGGCAGGATAATAGCCTGTCTGAGCATACAGACCTGCAAGTTTTACCTTTTTCCCATTGTAAGGGGACCTCAGACTTAGTTATATTAAGTGGGCTGTACACAGCCCTAGTTTATTTCAAATTTTGATAGCATGTTTTGCCAAATGCTTTTTTGCATTTTTCAGGAGAAACTACATTCGCTAAAATTACTTTGAGAAATTGACATACAGCCTGTCTGAGCATGTAGACCTGCAAGTTTTACCTTTTTCCCATTGTAAGGGGACCTCAGACTTAGTTATATTAAGTGGGCTGTACACAGCCCCAGTTTATTTCAAATTTTGATAGCATGTTTTGACAAATGTTTTTTGCATGTTTTGACAAATGTTTTTTGCATTTTTCAGGAGAAACTACATTCACTAAAATTACTTTCTGAGAAATTGACATACAGTCATGTGAGTCTAGCAGGTGTTTGCATGTGACAACAGCTAAGAAGGGAGTCTCCAAGCTGGAAAAGAGTAAAGTTAATATGAATCTAATTATTACTGCTGAGTATAAAATGGGAATTATAAATACTGATAGGGGCTAATCGGTAATGACTAACGAAAAACAGACAGTAGTAGTATTTAGCTAGGAGGCTGTAACCATCTTATAATAAAAATTTGCACATATGACTGCACTGAGGGTCATTACAGTGAACTTAGTGATATTGTGCAAATGTGGATATGCTACACTGTGTAAGATTGCACATCATAGTTTTTAATGACCGTAGAGAATTATTCCTTTTTGTCTGCACTATGATAGTTGCACTTGACCACTAATTCCCTTTGTCTTAATAGGTAGAAATGTAGGGTGCCTATGCGTATGCCTGACCAAAAACCACCATTGTGGGAAAGTGGAGAATAAAAGTGCAAAAGAATGGACTGCTTTCTGTCTTTGGAAGAATAAACACATGCTTCACTGCAGAACGTAGTCTCTTAAAATACTATACACTTCATCCTAAGCTTCTTAACAGCTCTGTTAAATGTCATTGTTCATTTAAAAATCATTCTACATTAAGTACGCAAGCATTACCTTGTTTAGCTGTTCACTGAGTCGTTGGTTCTTCTCAGCTAGATCCTGAACTGTCTTTGTCTTGTCTTTATCAGCTTCTCGCAGTTTACCCCTCATCTTTGTCACCTCTTCCTGAAGTTCTTGAGCATCTTTTTCCAATTCATAAACCCTGTCATCCCATGCTACTTCCTGGGCCTCATACTTCAGTCGTAGCTCGTGGTTCTCTTGCTGCAGTTCCTGTAGGAAGAAAAGGAGAAGCTTTAAAGCTTGGAAGGAATAATCTGATCGGGTGTACTGACAACATAGTGGTACAGTATTCTACAACAGTGTACGGTGGTACTGCTAGAAATGACAGGCAGGCATAGTTATTCTGTGCCAAATCTGACTGGACTTTCTCTGTAAATTTTACATCCCTATTTGGAGGCATTCATAGTCATAACAAAACGTAAAAGGTCCATTGTACTGATACTAGGCTGACAGCCAAATATCACTCAGACCACTTTCCGTATTTACATCATGGTGTAGACATTTCAATAAAGGTTGTCACAATCTTTTGGTGCCAGCTGGTCTAGTTTAAATATTTAGAAGCATGGGTTTGGTTAAAAATATTAATATCTTCAGATATGACTATTTTAAAAACAGACCTTTCTGTTCTTTTATTCATGCCCTTATCTCCATGTCTTTTTTCTTCAACTCTTTCTTCTGACTACATGCCCAAGAAGGCTGTGTTTTAGCAAGTGTAAGTGTTGTCTCTATTTTTAAGCAAAAATAACCCCTATATTATTTTAATCTGAATTATATTTTTGTGCTTTATATGAGGGAATACCTATATTTTAAATCTATTAAAGCTTAATCTTGGAGTGATATCTAAACAAATATTTCATATTTATATAGATATAGGCATCTGTCAGTGTAAATGCTGTCATTACAATATTTTAATACGTGTGCTATCATAATACTATTTATGAACATCTAGTTATATGTTTGTTAATTACAAAATGAATACTGCCTAGCACCAAGACAGTTCTGGGCTTGGCTACTGTAAACAATGCTGCAGAACAGTAAGTGTCTTGCTTTACTGGAACTACAGAAAGTACATTTAATGTAGCTAATTAACTCTAGATTTGTTAGCAAAGGTCATCATCCCATGACTCATGAATCAGGAAGTTAACCACACTTTCTATTCTTGATCAGCTGAAACATTCATATGTTTACTTAAAGGAAAGGAACTGCTTGCAGTTACAGTAGTGCAGTAAAAATATTATGGTATGCTCAGTAGAAGTTGGTTTGATTCCTATAACCTCCGCTTACATATTGCATAATTCTGATTACATTGTGCAAGCTAGCTCTTCTTTTAGGCCACACCTGAAGCTAAATTTTTTTATGCCTTTCTTGTGACATCAGTGCCAGGCCTGGTATAAATTTCCTATTCACCATCCACTTGTCTAGGTTTTGCTTAAACTGGGTAATAGACAAACTCAGCTTCACATGAAGGGGAAGACTGTTCCATAGGAGGGGCAGTCTCTGGGACACACATCTGTCTCTCCAGCATGTTCTGTTTATATCACAGACAAAATTCAAGTCCTTAGACCTTGTATTTCTGGTACTCTTTGACTTACAAATATGTAGGAGATTCATAAGTGTGGGGATTGCAGATGCCCTGTAAGCCAAAAGCTGATTTGGGCAGTACTGTGATGGTTCAAAGTCCCAGAAACACTGGTAGAATTAGTGCAAGCTATGTACAAGAACCCAATGACTCAAGTACCAACAGTGTTCAGTCTCACAGAGGGGTTCCCAGTGGGAATGGGTGCGCACCAGGGTTCAGCTCTGAGCCCACTGCTGTTAATAGTGGTGATGGACTGCATTAGCAAACATGATGGAGGGGCAGATCAAGAAGGTTGCTGTATGCAGATGATGTGGCATTACAGGCAGACTTTGAGCAAGAACTTCAGCAAAGGATAGGGGAATGGAATGCAAAACTGAAGGCACATGGGATGAAACAGTAATGGCAGCAAATTGAGGAAATCAGAAGAAGTTGAGAATTGAGATAGAAGAAAAGGTACTGGAACAGGTTACTAGCTTGAATTATCTGGGAGGGGTGGTTGAGGAGAAGGGAAGTCTGAATGAAGAGGTCAAAACTAGAATCAGAGGGGCTGCAGCAAACCGGCAGAGAATCTCAAGTATAGTGAATGACAGAAGAATGCCAAAGAAGGTGAAAAGCAAGGTGTACAAGACAGTGGTGTCACCAGTACTACTGTACGGTACAGAAACCTGGGCAGTAAAGGCACAGAAGGTGAGGAATCTTAGAGGTGATGGAAATTAAGTGTCTGAGAAGGGTGGTAGGATGCATACCATGGGACAACGAAGAAATGAAGATGTAAGAGCAGAAGCCAAAGTAGCTCCAATTGCAGAAAAGATGAAAGAGAACAGATTACAATGGTTAGGACACATGCAGAAAAGCAGAGGGCAATCTGGTGAAGAAGATTTGGGACAGACAGGAAGAAGGTAAGAGGAAATGAGGGCATCCAGCGAAGAGGTGGATAGAGTGTGTGAGAGAAGGTCTGTGACAGGCAGCAGTGTGCCATTGAATCGACAGAGATGGTGACAGTTAATACAATACTCTAACCCCATGTAGAAAAATGGGAAAAAGGGGGTTGATGATGATGATTGTAAGCCAGGCATAGATCACCCCTCAGCATTCTATAGGAGACTACGAAGAGGGAAAGGGCTTTAAAGTGTTCTGCATAAGGCAGGTTTGTTACGCCTTTAATTCTTTTGTTAAGAACCTTGGAGGTCACTCTAGTTGCTGCATATGCCTGGTCTTGTACATACCAAAGGGAGCATTGTACTCTATGATTGGTCTGATAAGGGTGGAGTACAGCAGGGTAATGACCTCTTTGGACCTAGACTTCATGTACTTCCTTATAAGTTGCACAACATTAAAGGATTTCCTCACCACTGTGGCCAAATGGTGATTGAACGTAAGGCTACTGTCTACATGCGTACACAGATCCTTCACCACTGGGTATACTCTTAGGGGTGTATTATCAACGTGGTAGTTAGCCAGGATGGTTGATTTCCCAAAGGGCACAGTTATGCATTTCTTAGCACTGAGTTTAAGACCATGGCTTTGGCACCATTTATTACTCAGAGATAGACCTTCTTGAAGAAAGCTAGTGTCTGCAGGAGAGTTGATGATAACCCCCAACTTGCAATTATCTGCAAACCTTAGTCAGCCTTAAACCTTCAGCATTTGCTTCCATTTCAGAGAAATAGATGCCAAAAAGGAGTGGGCCCAATGCCATGCCCTGTGGGACTCCATAAGTAACTGACCTCTTGGTGGAGGTGGCCCCCACCTATTTTGACCTCCTGGGCCCTATCAGTGAGCCATTTGGCTATCCAGCTGGTGATAAAAGGGTTTATACCTAAATTAGGAGCTTGTCTATAATGCCTGAGTGAGGTTGTTGTATCAAAAGCCTTGTCAAGGTAAGCTGTGTGCACAGCCTTACCTTCATCCAGTGCTTTGGTGACCCTCAAAAAAATTCTCCAGATTTAATAGGCATGACCTTCCTTTAACAAAGCCAAACTGTGATGGGTCCAGCATTTGCAGGTTACCTATATCCTCATTTATCACATCCATGATGATTCTTTCCATGGCCTTACATATTAGGGTGATAGGTCTTATGGGCCTGTAGTTACCCAGATCAGTGGATGGACCTCCTTTGTGCAGGGGAATGACTGTAGCCATCTTACATTCCTTGGGCACAAAAACCTGACTGAAGGCTCTAATTGAAAAGTGATTCAAGTGGACCATAGAAATCATGTTTCATGCTAATTATTAAACATCCTGGGATGTTATCAGGCCCCATCGATGTAGTGTTTTTGGCCTTGGAAAGTGCATTAATGACTTGTTCTCTGGTAATGGTTGGGGAGGTTGTGTTATGTGGTATGTCTGGACTGTCTTGGGGAGTGGGGGAAGACATTTGAGCTGAACCTGTCATCCAGAAAGTTGGCAGTGGCATCTGGTTCAGTGTGAGTGATGCCATTTACAATAATTTCTGATTATTGCTGTGTATTTCCTCTGAGGTATCAGACATAGCTGTAGAAAGCTTTGTGATTGTCTTTTTCCTAAGAAGCTATTTTTTCCTTCAAATTTAGCCTTTGAAGTATTAATTAACCCTCTTAGCTGCCTGTTTAGGTTGGTCAGCATACTTTTAGTATGTATGGCTTTGTTCCTCCTATGCTTGGCCAAGATTTTTTTTTTTTGTATAACCGATTGATAGTGTGAGTCCACCAGGTTGTCTTGTCTTTTGAGTTTGTCTTATTCATATGAGTCGACACAGCTCGGTCTATACAGCTATCAGTATAACTGTACAGAGCTTTTGTAAGTGGCACAGTGTATTCTATGGTGTTTACTGAATTTGGGGGTGCTTGGAATTTAGCCAGGGTGTTGCTTAGTAGAGTTAGCTTTGGAATAGATCCTGAAGGTTTTTTGGTTTTGTTGAATCCCTAGATTTAATTTTTATTTCAAGTAATACTGCCTTATGGGGTGGCACAGTGGTGCAGCTATTAGCATTTTCACCTCACAGCAAGAGGTTCTCTGGTTTGATTCTTGGCTGTGGTGCTGTCTGTGTGGAGTCTGTATGTTTTCCCTGTGTTCGTGTGGGTTTCCTCTGGGTGCTCCAGTTTCCTCCCACATTCCAAAGACATGCAGTAGGTGCATTGGACACCCTAAACTGGCCCTAGGTGTGAGTGTGTTTGTGCAAGTGTGTGGTACACCCTCCAAGGAGGGTTGGGCACCAGGCTAGCAACCTGTCTCCTTAAAACCGTTACTGCTACAGAAACAATGCGTGCCTGGAGGGACAGTCATTGCCTGATGTGCTGAGTGGCATGAATGGAACTGAGAGAGAGAGAATACTGCCTTATGGTCAGATCTGACAAGCAAAGCTATTACATTGAGTGAGGAACATTGCCCCTTCCCCCATGTTTGTGAGTACAATGTCAGGGATGTTGTGCCCTTGGCAGGAGAATGGATCAACTGTTCCAGGATGTTGGTATTAACAAAGTTTAAGATTTGCTGGGCTTTTTCATTAGAAGTGGTGTAGGATTCCCAGTCTATAGAGGGGTAGTTGAGATTCCCAATGAATATCGTATTGGATTAAAACGGTGAAGGACTCTAGTACATTGAGAGAGGTAGTATGAGTTTCCTGGGACATGGAAGGGGACCTATATGTTGCAAGGATATGGTATACAACCCTGTTTATAGTGAGTTGCGCATGTATGAGTTTCAGTGGGTCATACACTTTAATTAATGGATGTCAGATTAGTCTTAATATAGATGGACAGTCCTCCACCTTTAGTTCCCTCCTGTACAGTAGCTGGTCTAAAAGCATGAAAGGCATTATAACCTTGCATTGCTAGGGTACTCTCAGTGATTTTAAACCATGTTTCCATTACTACACCAATGTCAATACTCTCCAAGGAGAGGAAGGCTTGCAGGGAGTGGAGTTTCTTGTTAAGACTTCTAGCATTGAGCAGTATCACCTTCAGATATTTCTTCATAGGTTCAGTTAAGTTGGTAGGTTTATCAGCTTAGCATTACCTAAAAATGGCACTATGGGGGTTGGAGAGATCTTTGCCAATATCCAAAAGCCTACAGGGGATAAGTGCAGACCATCCCTAGCAAAGCAGGGTGGTCTGTCAACCATGTCCTGCCAGGCTGTCAAATATTGTAACTCCCTGCATTGATACCAGAAACTAAGTCAATTGTTAAAATAAATAATTTTCTGTTGGTAACATGGCATCATCCTTGGAGAAGGTAGTATACTGCTCCATGCTAGACTCATACCTGCCTGAGACACATAAGCAGTGGGCTCAATCATGTCTCACTTCATATAGTCAAGGGAGGTATCTCTTGGATCATTAACAACCACATGGACTATGATAGAGTTATACTGGTACCAGTGGTACATTTACCTCAGTGTCTATGTGACTTGATGGATCCTAGCCCCGAAAAGGCAGCTAACCATGACTTTCTCCCTACTCAGTCTGGTGAGGGGGACAACAGTGTGCCTCACTATTGAATCACCAGTAACCAGGAAATTTGGCGGTGTGCTGGTTTGCCTTAAAAGAAAACTCCAACCTAGAACAAAAAAAATGTTTTCACTCTTTGTTTCCTGACCCATTTTAACACCTCAAAGTCACTCTAAGTGTTTTTTTTTGTAATTTTGGCTACCAATGGGGCTTGATGTATCAATGTAACCTTGTACTCCCTCAAGCCTTTCTCTTTCTCATAATACTTTGTATGACTCATGCCAGACATAAGGAAGTCCTAGTGCTTGCTGCTGTGCCCTGCATGCTTTGGTATCACTATGTTCCCACATGTTCTTTCTGTGGTACTCTGTTTCATATGTGCAAAAGTTTCTTATTTATGTAGTGGTGCATTCTACCATTGCCTATGGCACTGCCAATGTTTTGTATATGATGTGCACTATACAGCTCAGTGCTTTCTATCTGCTCACTGCTGCCCCTTTTTGATTACTTTATGTACTGCTAGCCTCTGTCCCACATTGAGTAGAAGATGAGGGCAGTTATTGTACATGCTGTTTGTGCATTGTAGTCTGTGACATCTGTCCTGTGTTAAACATTGTTGTATATTCATTCCCACAGTTGGATTTGTAGATTCTTCTTGAAGTTGTTGAAGATCATTGCAGACTCTTTCTTTAGCCAAACTTTTGATTTCCATTTTTAATATGCATTAAAATTCCTTTAATTGTCATGACTGCAAGCTTTATTCCCATTGTAGTGCTGTAATATCTAATGTTAAATTAACACAAAATTGTATCTATAGCTGCTCTGAGACATTGTGGCAGGTAGGAAACTCCAACTTTGAGAACATGTGTAGGTCTTCAGTAATCATTCCTTGTATTGTAATTTTACCTTCATTGTACATTAACTGATATGTTTCGGCTTTTTACACATCATTATAGGATTGTTTTGTTGAGAAAATGATGACTTCTTCCAGTACAGGAAATCACATCACATAATGTTCCACCTGTATAGTCACCTCATAAGTAAGGATATCTCATCCAGGGACAAGGTCATTTAACATCCCTGTATTCTTCCTTTATAAGGTCCATTATTGAGTACATTGCCCCTGTCGGCATGTACCTCGCAAAGCACACGCAGCAGCTGAAGAGACCACAGAGGTTCCTCACCAGGAGAATATAGGGCCTCAAACATCTACCATACACAGGCTAAAAGCCCTATCCCTCTTTTCAGTGTCATACAGACTCCTCAGAGGTGGCCTCTGTCTAGCATGCAAGGCGATCTCAGACCCCGCCTTGATTGGATTGCTGCATATCTACAAATGAAGCTCCACTCAAGTAACCCACACGTGCAGCCTCAACCTGGTCTGTGGCATCAACAGGACTTATTGGTTGGACAGATTTGCATCACAGAGACTCCCCTATCAGTGGAATAGAATCCCTCTCCACATCAAGCAGAGTACCTCTTTACACCTTTTTAAATGCAACCTGGATAACTGGATGGGAAACAGAAAATACATCCCTGGGATTCCACCTGTGTCCCTGCTGGACAGGGGCATCAGGTGCTGACTTGCCTAAACATGGGCTAAACTCTTGACTAGGCTTATAAGGGCCTCAGGGCTAATAGCCTAGTAACTTCCTAGGATCCTATAACTTTGAATTCCCATGCCATTGACATATAATGGGATTTGGGAGGGTCACTGTTATTTTCTTTACATTCTGTAAAAGGACTGCTTCTTTTCTATCTTTAATCACCCTCATTTATGTTTGGCTCAGACCTTGTTTTACACTATACTTAGAAGTTATCCAGCCACAGCCAGAAAAGTAACTAAATTGCAGGCCTTTGTTCATAGTTTTCATTTGTAGTCTGAGGAATTGATTCTGCAAGGGTCTCTCAGTGCATTGAAATTTTAACACACTTCTGCAGTAGTGTGGGGAGAGGGGACTCTCAATTCCTCTTGAACGACAAAAGAAAACACTGAGCAGTGAATAGTTCTAGGGTGGAGTTTTCCTTTAAGGGCTTAGCAATGGAGGCACTGGATACAGTGTGTGTAGCTTTGGGTGATGTTTTAATGTAGTGTTTATGTGATGGCTGAGGACCCTTTCTTTGATTGTACTGTGCAGGAGGTCTTAGTGGTTTAAAAAGAAAGAAACATTTATCTAACTGACATGCCTATGTGTGACATTCCCACTCTAGGCTAGTAATCAAGCAGCCTGATCCTCACCACTGACACTAGAGAGAGTGAGAGATTAACTTGGAATGAAAATGGATACACCCAGTATTTCCAGATGCAGTTGTCTGCATTAAGCACAATTTTCCTTAAGAGTACATAGGGAACACACTCAGTCCGTGGTCTGGGTTTCTCTATTTGTCTCCCTCCAGGTCCCCAGTAAAACTCCCCCACTGGCACAGCTGTAGATTTCAGACCTCAGCTGAGAGTCCAAGACAAGTTCTCCACCACTTTCTCTGTGAAACCATTGCTTCATGCCCCTGCTTCAAGCAACTGACATACACATACTGAGATTGGATTTGCACACACACACCTGGGAAAGGCTGGCACAGATTTACTAGCTATGCCACCTTCTGTCCAGACTATAAGATAGTTTCAACACCAACAGACACTCCAAAGCTCTGACAAGGGTACCCAATTATACTGAGTGAAATTAATATCAATACAAATGGTAGTTTAATGAAACAGCAAGGCTTTCAGGAGTGGCCACAGTGTCACCAATAGATATAAGGACTCTCAAAGTTCAAAATATTCTCTAAAAGACCGGCCACGATGAAAAGTTTGACTATATTTAATAATAAATAAAAAGAACATGAAAATATTAAATATATATTTACAATAAACACCAGAATGTCATTCACAGGAAATATTATAAATAACACAGATGGACAGGTTAACACAGTTACAGAAAAACAATACTTAACTAATTTCACTAGATTTTCCTGACTGACCTAAAGAATTATTCCATGGTTACTTACTAGAGCAAGGCAAGATGAAGTAGGTGAATGATCCTTCTTTTTCAGGTTAAAAAATAACAGAGTGCCTTGATTCTTCAGACTCAGTATTAAAACATTTTTTTAGTGATGGATTACAGAATGACATCACATGCATCTGGTCGTCTGACTTCTGGTTCCCATGCTTCCCCCCTTGGCTAGAAGCTGTCAGGATTTAGCATGTGTGTCAATAACACACACACACACACACACACACCTGCTGCAGCTCCTAGAAGTCATAAAACAATTTCAAACCTCCACCCTTCCAGAGTAGCATTTAGTTCACCCCGGTGACAATGCAGGATGCTTCCTAGTACAGACTTTTTGTTTCTGGCTGCATTGAGAACTGTAACATACAATCTTTATGGCCTAAGCCAGGTAATTTAATTTCTATCTATTTTCAAAGGATGAGATTAACTACTTCTATTCCAGCATCCTCTGTTAAAACATACATTTAAACAGTTACAATAATAAATGTATATTTCTTTTTCTGTTCAACAGGGAACACTATTGGTACATTTTTAACACAAGCAGCTTTACAAATACATTTTCAGTATGAGCATCTGTAGAAATGAGTTTGATATACAAATGGCATATAATTCTTTACCAAATGCCAGCTAGCTGTTCTGACATATGTTACACATCGACTGCCTTACTTCTCCTGGCATAACCTCACATCGTCACACTATGTATAAGAAAATTCTTATATTAAACAATGTCTAAGTATTTCTGTACCAAAGAGGTACATGTTTCATCCATTTTATTTCAGTTCTTTCTTCTGTCTCTGATCAGTCATTGACTGATGACTTTCACTTAACAGTTATTCAATGTTTTGGGATCTGGAAAGAGAGTTCCTCCAGTCCATCTAGCCTTACCCTCTATCTCAGTCAGAATCCATTTAGAAGTAGCTTGCTTGCTTGCTAGCTATTTATTTATTTATTTACCAGTAAAGTCCAACTGGGCGTGTGCTTATTTTCAGCAAAGGCTTGGGAAGAAGAGCTCCAGAGGCAATTAACATGTTATATTAGCTTATTACAGAGCAACAATAAATGTTTTCACATACAAGAAAGAATATACAGTAATGGACACCTTATCATTTTTACATATATTAGATGAAACATAATTGCACATTAATTACATACATTAGATATTACTAAGGAGACTGTATATATGAGACAAGTGGTCTTTACAATTATATGATTCAAATCAGTATGATTCTTCTTGATAGTTAAGTTTTGTTTATTATAATATTTTTAGTATACATATCTTATAGTACAGGGTTGGGAGTGGAGAGAAATTACAGGAGAGGGAAAGAAGGAGATAGAAACGTTTGTTTTTTTTTTAGTAAAGTGTGAGGTTTGGATAGGGAAGAAGCAAAGAGGTGAAAAAAAGTTAGGGACTGTATAGTGATAATAGTGTAAGGTATAGATCAAAGAGGCAGGAAATTCAGTTGTATAAAATATAACAGAAAGATGGAGGGTAGTGTTACAGTTGCAAATTTATCAGAACTGGGCTTGCAGCAAGTCAGTCTCAAACAGGAAAACAGTTTGCATAAAAACTTTTCAAACGAAACACTTCTCTGTCTCACAGACAACCTTTTACATTATTAGTAGAGTTTTCTCTTATATTTTATTAAACATGAAATACCTCTTAATTTGTCCATATCCTGTTATAAATAACAGCAAATAGCCAATCCCCCACTATATTGTTTTTACAGTTCATAGCTTGAGTTTTGCTTAGGAATTTGTCTTAGCCTGTTGCGTGATATTGGTATATATAATAGAGAGTATTTTAATGTTTGACAATCCAGACCTGTGAAGTGTGAACTGTCAGCCACAAGTGAATGAGTAGGGCAGGAAGGGAATGACAAGCAACTTCACACTCTAATAAGTGACTGTTGAGGATAGTGAGGGGAGCAGTAGTTAGAATTGCTACAAGAAGTTAAACACTTTGTTTGCAAAAATGTTGAAATTTACCATCTAAGGGTGCTTAGCAGATTACACTTAACACAGATCAATGATTCTAAGAATGAAGGATAATCTGTCTCAAAACATTGAAAGAAGACAGTGGTACACAATGTTGTCATTGTAAATGAGTAAATATATGCAGAGACAACACCCCAAAATTATGCAATCCACATGTATCATATTATGGGAACAAAAAGTGCATTATTGGGAAAAGATAGGTGCAGTACAGCAAGATATCATCAGTATGGGCACTCCCATGAAGTCATTTTTGGGTATAGCCAATTATAAACTAATGCTAACCAGAAGAGTGACACTGTGGATTGGTACCATATAAAAGTGAGTGATATAATGAGAAGCATATTTTTAGTAGATTAAATAAATGGATCATACTGACAGTGTTCAAAATTTCAAAACTATAATAATATAAACATGTTGACAGTTTTCAAAGGTTTAGTCAGTAACATTAACACAGCTAAATAAATGACAGAAACTGTACTTTGGATTACTGATATCTGTTTACAGCAATGTTTCCTAAGTCAATAATGAAGCTGATTTCTACTGATAAGGGCAGCTTAAAACTGAATTTTAATTGTTTTATTGTGTGTTTATACTGTGCTTCTGATATCATCTATACTGTTAGACGTTCTGAGCACAGTCATCTCTTTTTAACATAACTTAGTACTGTGTCTGCATCTGTCATCACATTGCTCTTACATTTCTTATAGTCATTGTACATTAAACAATTCGACCAGTGATGCTATCTTTATATATTCCCCTACAAAAAGGCATTTTCTGTCCACTGAGTTCTCTTTCACAAGCACTGGAGGTAGAAAGATTGTTAAATCCACTCGATCCTCTTTTTAGTAACATTTTATACCACATCTTAGTGCAACTTTTTTTATTTGATGTGTATTCTTTTACTGTGGTTATATGAAACAAAAAACACTGTCCTATATCTTTCGTTAGAATGTTGTCTATGCCCAGTATGAAAGATTGTCACATTTGTTTCTGCTACTTTTTTGCAGTCATTGCTTAAACACAGCTTCCCACCATTTTATTTTATTGCAGGATAAACGCAAACTGTTCCAAAGTATTGAATGAAAAATAGTCTACAATATTCCAAATCTGAGTCAGTTGCTTCCTTAAAGGTTCCCCACCTTTTTTAGTAACAAGTAACCTTAAACAGAATTTTTATGCTCAGATTTCTTTGAGTTTCCTTAAATATAAAACCAGAACAATAAGAGAATTGTCTATATTATAACTGAAAACATTAGCTTTTGTTACACCTGATCAGAGTCCATCATTTTCTAAGCAGGTCAGCCCATCAACAATAATTCAATTATTTTATCTGACCATAATTGTGCCTGTATTCAGAAGAACATTGCAGATTTTTATGGCATAATCGTTCTAAGACCAAATGTGCTACAATTCACCTGACCATAAGTATGCAAACATTTGTAGAAAATTCCAGTTTTACACAATATAATTTATCTAGGAACAAATGTGCTCTGTAATTAAATTAATATGGATAATTACTTTCCTGTGTAGCACTTTATATTTATGTCAAGCCACAAATGCTGATGTAGTTGCTGCTACATCAAACCATACTTGTAGGATCTTTATTACTCCTTAATATACTTGCTAGAGGAAAGTGACACAATTTATCAAAGACCTTAATTTTTGTGGTAGATATGCCAACTCGCCTTAGAGATCAAGTGGTTCAGTCTTCCATTTACTATTAGTTTATGGCATTATTCTTATTGTAATTAATTCATGAATTGTTCAGTTGAAGATACAATACTATGCCATAAATTTTAACTAATAATAATGTTGTTTCAAATACTAGTAATCCAAGGCTTATATTTTCAAAAGGAAGTTGTACAGTTTGTAGGACACACACACACACACACACACACACACACACACACACACACACTGCCCAGTTATCCACTGTTTGCCTCGGATATGTATGTCTATTAGTATCTGTGAATTTCAATTCTATGCACTGTATGTGGCAGGTTTTCTTACATTTTTTTTGTCAGCCACTGCAGCCTTTCAATGTGCTACAGGGATCAAACATTTCATTTTATTTGTTAAATGTGTGAGTGAAGTGATCCTATGTGGACCACTTTCAGCCACTACTTGACCCACAGAGGAGTAAACAAATGCAATATATATTTGAACAGTGTAGCGAAACCAGTAAGCTAGGGTGGATTAGAGAGAAGAGAGGAAATAGAAATGGCCAAAGAATACCTACACAGGTAGAGGACACATACAATGCATAAAGTCAGAAATCAAAGGTCATGATGAAACCCTAGAGATGTGAGGCAAAAGCCTTAGTGGCTGAGCTGCTGGGTGCTTAATGTCACACTCCTGACATCCTTTTAAGCTTCCCCCACCCGCTTCTTATATTTATGTGTGTCTTTCTTTTCCATTAATTAATCCTCTTTATAAATGCTACATTTATTCATGTCACCATTTTCCACATTTCTTTTATTCTTAATACCTGTTCTTATTCCTTTTAGTATTTCTTCCATGATGTATCCTTTAGTTAACTTCTACCATCTATCTGTCCGTCCATATTATTCACATCCCTTATGTCTCGGGATTCTAAGGTAGTCCATAATGATATGAATTTGAAGAGTCTCTGCAGTGGGTAATAGTTAAAGATTTTCGAGTTCAGTACAACATTTCTGCACTCTGTGACTCCCATACTCTGGTATACACTTGTACCAGTGGCAATGTGACATCATATGGTAGGCAAGAAGAATGCACTCAGGTCTGGAGCTTCTCAGTTTTTATTTATTTATTTTGCTTCTTACACATTTCAAGTATTGATTCTAATATATAGAAAATTCCCTGATTCAATGCCTAAGAAACTTAGAATTGTAAGTGTTTTTGACATGACTAGATCACCATCAAGGACTGCCAACATTTTAGGCTTTGCTGCCTCAGAAAAGGTTACAAGGTGAAGGAGTGCCACAGGTGACAGTGCTTCAGGCTTGCAATTTGAACAAGAAGTCCCAATAAGCTGAAGATTTGCACTGGCAGGAGCATGCCTCACACAGTCCTGGACCATAGTCAAAGTAAAGACAGATATTAAAGGATCAGGAGGCCAGACATCAGCCACATATTGTCCAACTAGTTCTGTCCCCAGGATGGTGCCAGCCCCTTTGTTCACCATGTGTTCTCACTAGGTTAGTGAGGGATCAAGCTAACAAGTTGTTATTGGGTGATGAAGCAGAGTGGGTTCAGACAGACGCTAATGGAAAGCTGCCACTGTGTGTGTTTTTGTGTGTGAATCATAAGGTTCTAGCACTGGCTCATCCATGTTTAAATGTTAAGAAAAAAAGTGCAGATGTTTGTGTGAAGAAAACCCTCCCACTGAAGGCTTAATGATTAAGTTTTAGTTAAAGGAATCCACTCCTCTTGCTTCCTCTAGCTCTCCAGCTAGACCTGTGAGATGGCCACAGCTCCGCCCACAGCCATTGGATCAATGCACAATGGATATTCCTGCCCTTTTTGATTTTTTTGGGGTGATGTCCTTATAAGTGCAGTAGTAACAGTATGGTTGTATGCTGATGCAAAGCCTCTCATGACTTGAGCACCAGTTGAGTCATGTTCTTTTCTTTCACCTCCTCCTGATAGGTCTAGGGACTGAGGAGTACATCCTTCTCCATTAGTATCCAATGTTGAGGGGATCCTCGTGGTACTGTAGTCTTTGCTTTGGAGAAATTCAAAGATAAGGAAACCTTCCCTATATATTTATCCACAGGTAATGTGTTCTTTTTAGAGCAGAACAGTTATGCAAGTCTCTGGATTGGCTTGCATAATTTCTGCTTTCTCCCTAAAAAGGCTAAGCCAATACTTGGACAAGAAAAATTATGAACCTTTTGTTATCCCGTAGTGGAACTTGTCTTAAAGGAATGCAGATCAGTGGCCTGTATGCATCCAGATTATGTGCATTTTGATACAGCAAACAGGGCTAAAGCCGTCTACAAAACATCACAGGAACAATGGCAACTTGAATAAATATCCTAGACAAATTTTTATTTGATCCCTGTGATTCAGCATATGTCCCAAGGACCACAAAACCCATCTGCTTTCCTGACAGATGCAGAATTCAAAGCGTCGCGAGCAAAAGAATGTTCTCCAATGCAGCTGTGGATTTCAGGGTCCTGAAGCATCTGGTTTCAGTCTTTGATTCTGAAGTAGCAGGGTCTCTGATAAGGAACCACACATTTTTTAGTGAATTCCCAAGATGCTCACTGAAATTTTGATTGTGTTGATGTTGTGTGGCTTAGGCACAACATCTGGAATGTTCCTGCACCAAACACTGTGTCTTAAGGATGATGTGAGGTAGACTAGTTTTAAAATCCACATCATTGGAAAAGTGAAAATGAGTATGAGATATGTGAAGTCTGACATCAGCGTGTCTCAGTATTCTCAAGGTACAACAACAATGGAATTAGTACATAAGTAAGTAGAGGGAGTGTTGGAGGTGCAGTCTGTTATATTGGGGCTATGGGGGTTGTCCCCTGCAAAACGACCTTAAAGAGACAGTGACTGCCAACATTTACAGTGTTCATGCAGTTTTACTGTTTTTTTCTTTTTGTCATGATTCTGGAACTTATAATATGAGTCTTAGAATTACATAAGGAGACACTTGGGACATTGGTTCACTGAGTTTGCCCTATCAGTAAACTGCAGCAAAAAAAAAAAGGTTCCCAATGTCTGATCACTCAGTTGGCCTCATTATAGAGTTCTGAGGTTCTTCCCCATCAACAGCACTGGTAAGAGACCAGTCATTCTCCAAGGAACTTCTGGAATAAGCTCAGTCTTTTTTCCTTACTGCCTCTTGCTCCTACAGAAAAGGAAGGGATTCTGCTCTCATCTCTCCTTTGTTCCAAAGAACATGAGATGGTCCGTCCTATTTTTGACATCAGCAATAGTAGACAGCACATCTAGTATGCCAGACTCCTTCTGCTGACCCTCCAGATGATTATGTCCTGCTTATTTAAGTACATGGATGGTGTTGCTTGATGTGATGAATGTCTTTGGGCAAATTAGCATTTGCAGTCCTCACAGGAGGCTCTTTTAGTATTTCAGTAGGTAATTTCATGTTTCAATCCAAAGTGTTATTGTATAATATTCATCTGTACCTACTAGGTTTACAAACTCCGTAGCTGTGGTGGACGAGGCCTTGCATAAGAATTCCTACTGCTCCTATATCAAGATAACTACACTGGGAGATATCTCCTCTGGTGTCAACAAGCAGGATTCTCTTCACTGAGGTAGAGATGATGCTCATACATGCCAACAAAGAAGGCTCTGGAGGTCATGGCTTTGACATATTGGGTGAGGATGCAGAGGTGTATTGGAAATCCAAACTCTTCTGACCCCATGATGAGCGCTTTTTTCAGTATCTCATTTACACTCACACTTATGAAGATGCCACTCAAAATTGTGGTTCGTCCTTCTGTGTAGTTCAGTAGGAAGGGGGGGGGGTGTTAGCAATGGGTGGTCCCCCCTTCAGTGGCAGGAAGATTTTTGTATACCTTTCCTCTCTGTTGCTGGGCTTACTTGCAAAATTTAGAGATTTAGAGACTTTTAACTTGCGGATGTGTAGCTGCTCTATCAGGCAATCACAAATCCAGCCCTGATGGAGCTGCACACATCTACAAGTCAAACATCACGAGGCTCACCTGATCCAGGGATCTAAACTTAGTCAGTGACTCAATCAGAACATGCTGGAGAGACAAATGTTTGTCTCAGAGATTGCCCCTTATTTGGGACATGCTTTCTACTCGCATTAATCAGAACCCTTCCCTGGCCTTCTTCAAATGCAGTTTGGATCAATGGATGGAGAATCAGAAATTCACACCTGGGGTAGTGCCTGTGTCCCTTACGGACAAGGGTAATCTGTAAAATACTCAATGCACAGGCACAAATCCATGCCATCCTCTAGCTCCTACGGGCCACACAATGGGTAGAAATGGGTTATATTGACTAGGATTGTAAGGGCCCTTAATATGTTAGCCTAGCAATTTTGCATGAATCTGTGAACCTATAAAGTCTTAAACTCAACCTTGCTACCAGTCAATGAGCAAAAATAATTAATTTTTAGGCTTTCTGGTTGGTGGCAGTACCGAAAGGAACAGAACGTGAATGTTTCTTCAGTTTCATTGACAACCAGCTCCATCTCTAGGCATGCCTGTTCAGTAAGATTTCTTGATCCCACTCAGCCTTCCAGTACAGGTCTTGGACAGGTCTAAATCTGCCAAAAAGCTTTCTACTCATCAGACATTGTATACTATGTGGAAGACATTCTCCAGTTTGACAAAGAGGACCTAAAACGTCCTCACTGGTTGAGTTTTCATGTGGCTCTTACCTTCTTTAGACACCTGTTTGACTTGGGGTTTAGCTTTTTCAGAGTGAGGGTACATGACAGCAACACATCTCATATTATCTCTGTGGCTGAGTGGGTAGGTTTGCAGGTAGGTATAACCTATTTTATTGATCTGTTTGACTTGGAACTTATGTATTCAAAGTCAAGTTGCATGCTTCCACCAACGTAGAGCATCACAGTCTTTTGTACCGTAAACCTTTTGCTCAGCACCAGCTTGTGAAACCGTTCCTTAATATAGCCTGCATCTTTGTCTGTCTTTAAGGAAAACTTCTCTCCCTGAAGACTTTAATTTTTTGATTGATAGACTTGTCTGTCCTCCAGCTGAACTGACTGATTCCACAAATGGGTTGCTCTCCTGAAAGATGTGTTTCTTGGTGGTCAGTCTACCCATGAAACATTGGTGCTGCAGGTCCTGATGAGTAGGGAACCATATGTGGTCTTTTACAGTGACCAGGTGTCTGTTACGACTGATATCCATTTCCTGCAAAAAGTGGTTTATGAACTGTCCTGTATGTTTCCAGCTTCCTAATCTCTTCTCATAAGACAGATCTGCATTCTGTTTATCAATTTACTGAGTGTTGTCTGCTCTCTCTCTCCATCAGATATATTTCTGTTTTTGTATGAGGCCTGTAGAACATGACAGATAAATTCTAATATTTTGTAATATGTGCTTATAAAAACAAAAAGTATGTCAGGATTTTTATACGTCGACATCTTACTTGTCTCATCATGTCATTCGCCCCATTTTCTTTCTAGGGTAAAATCCATGTAGGGGAGGAGAGACAGACAGATGGACAGACAAAAAGAGCCCTCCATATCCTTGATGCACGCCACCAGCTCAGGTCCTACCTCAACAGATAGCATGTCAGGAAAGAGAGATTTCTTACTCATCTTTTTTCTGGCAATGAGGGCCTGCCTGTGGCAAAGCAGACTTTAAGCAAATGGATTGATATTTGCATAATTTTCTGCCACTGGGTGGACAAATACTCAGTGGCCAATGTGGTTAAAAGCTACTACTCTGTGGCTGAGTCTGCTTCTGTCATCTATTAAAACATGTGCCCATTGTGAATAGCTCAATAGTTTCTAGTAAGGTGTGTTAAGGTCAAGGACCATGATAATGCAGGTACCAAAGTCACAGAGTAGACATTCAGACAAAACCAATTATCTGAAGACTTCTTGAATGATTCTAGTGAATTTCATTGTCTTACTTATAATGGCAGTCAGTTTCATGATCACAATACATCGGGTGATGAACCTTGATCTAAAAGTGATTCTGCATTTTGCTTTTTGAAAGGTATACTTTGCCCAATAAGAAATTCACACAAATTACAGCAACTCAGCATTAAATGAAAGTCTTGCTTCTTCATCATGAAGTGCATGATATGCTAGACACAGTTTGCCATGTAACCAGGGGTAACTGACAGAAAATAAGTTAAGTTTTCCTGCAATCCATAATTCTTTTAGTAAATTTTCTTTGGACATCATCTAGTATGGAGAGGTCATCTCTTGAACATGTGCAAAATAATGAGTTGTATTCCATGATAGGTCTGATATACACTGTAAACAATTTCAATAGGATTGCAACAGATCTGCAAGAAAAATTTCTCAGGAGGCCCATGACAGACATGGATTTTGCCTTTTGTTTAATCTTAAGTTAGAACTTTATATATACACTTAGGTCTCTGTATTTAGTCAATTCCCGCATAACATGAATTCCCCAAAAAAAGGTTGTGCAGGTCTGAAATGACTAAAATACATAACACCACTGTTGACATTAAGACCCATTTTTATCAACCATTCAAATAATTTTGGGCACGTATGAATTTTACTCTAAATAATCTGATAGTGATGTTAAAAATGCTCAAATTTTAGTATCATCAGTATATCTAGGCAGCCAAAAATCATTATTAATAGGCAAAAATCCAAATACAAAGTTGAAGTATAGGGCCTAAAACAGACCCCTGTGGGACACCATTTGCAGTCCCTGACCAATTTGAAAAGGGTCTCTGAACTTTAATACACTGACATTTATGTCTTGGCCAACACTTCTCATTCAATAATATAAATATTTATCTCATGTTTTACCAGAGAATTAATTGTACTTGCATGAAGGATACTATCAAAAGTGTTTAATAGATCTAAGTATGCAGTCCTAACACTACAACCATTATGTAAAGGCTCACTAACAGTGTAATAAAATGTGGTCATATTGGACAAAGTAGATCTTTCCTTGTAAAACCATGTTTAAGATCAACCAGTGCTAGTACGTTCTGATGGATGCTTCGAAGTGATAATAAACACCTCCCAAAGCACTAGCTCATAAGTCATGTCACGCTTATTGCGTAATAGTAGTATCGGCAAATGATCCATTTTTCACATCAGCCGCAAGCCACCATGAATCCAGAACAGTATTTGTCACTAATAAGATATTAAATAATGTTGTTAAAGGGCATACCACTTGGCAAGAGGTTATAAATGAAACAACCTAACAGAGTTCTGGCCAGCACCACTGTTTTTCTAACCATATTTAAAGCAAATTTTTACCATATCTTCTGTGAAGAATGGAAAAGTGTGAGATTCATCCATAATTGGGATGTCATTAACAACTACTGTATTTGATGAAAGTGAAGTGAAGTAGTCCTTTAAAACCTCAGCTATTTCAGAAGAATAACAAAGAATTCTGCTCTGATTAAGAATAGAATCAAGTATACTGTTAGCCTTTTTGAGACTGCTGACAACTATAAAACATTTTATCATAAGCATTCTTAGAGACTTTTTAATAAGCAGTTTTGGGTGCCTTCATTTCATTTTTCAGTAATCTAAAAAATTTGTAAATGTTTTTCTTATTTGCGCTGTAACCACTTGATTGTTGGAATACACATTTAATGAGCATTGCAGCTTCAATTGTGATTCCAGGAGTCAAGCATCACCTGGCAATGCATTTCTTCAGAAATTTTCCTTTTGGGCACCTGGTCTTTACCCATTTTTAATATCCTGCTTTTCTAGAAGATTTGGGGTACTTTTTGGAACTTTTCACAACATTTACATATTTCAAACAGCCTTAGAAGTCCCATACAGTATGAAAGAGTGCTCATCAGATCAGATTATCTGTGCGAAGGTTGTGTGCAGTGGGAAATTTATTATTCTTCTACTATCCCCTGTGACAGGGTGGCCTTTCTACCTTCCTTTCGCAGATGGATTTCACTGGAAGTCAGAAAGGTGGACAATTTTATGTTGTTTTTTCCATCAGTTATGATTCTTTGGAACTCATAACTCCAAAAGTGAAGAAGAAAAACTTTTTAGTCTACAGTATCTGTATCGTCTCTTCCATATACATGAAGGCATTTGCTTTGTACCCCTATATTATTATTATTACCCCTGAGTCTTTCCAATTCGTTTGTAAGAATAATTACCCTGGTTTTGGTACCAGGTAATCCTGTGCTTGTGGGGAGGTGAGGATGATGACCCTGATCATGGGGGTCTCAAACTGATTAGAGTATTTGGTTAACTTATTTAAATATTTATGTTAAAAGTTTGTTGAAGTTACAGTGCTTTTGCAACACTTCCATTATGATGGATTAGGACACTAGTTTTTTTAAAACACAATAAAGATGAATCTATTCTTTTTTGCACAGACAGCCCCCCATTTATGCATACTAACACCATGGAATCACAACAGTGGGGAAAGGAGAAAATCTCCAAAGCAGCTCAATGCAGTCTCATTCAAACAGCAGTGCTGCACCACATAAATTCCAGTGGCAAAAGCTTTGAGGAAATGTGACTGGGAAGTCAGAGCCTGGCCACATTACCTTCAGTCACAACAGGGCCATGTTATGCATTGTTCTTCTCTTATCTAATAACTCACTTGGACAAGAATAATTCTAAGATGAGCTCCAAAGATTAGCATTACTTCTTTCCTTTTAAAATTCAAGCACTCATGACTGTGCTAAAGAAAATAAATTTTAGCAAAATGTAGGAAAAACTTAATTATACGGGTTATATAACTTCTCTGAAATTAAAACACAATCTTACTGTAGTGAAAAATGAATTATTTTTATTAGTATATAGGGCAAATGTAGTTACATGGTTTTCTCATTTTGCCTTTAGTCCTACTATGGCCATGCTGAGTTGATACCATCAATTCTGATGTGGCCTGTGTGGCTCTGTTAATTCTATGCAAGTCCCACAAAACTGATATCCAGTCATGTATTTGATATGTGAACTCTGTACTATTTAACAATGCCTGAATGACTTTTCTAGTCAGAGTTGTTTAGTCATTTACTTAGTTGCAGTTAATATATATTAAACTGTTTGTCTGTACAGATGCACAAATGGATTATTTTTGCTGATGTATTGCACTGTACTGATGAAGGAGGTAGTTAGGGTTCAAGAAGTGATAATTTGCTTATATTATACTTCATTAAATAGGGACAGCTCATGGTTGCAATATGTATGCTAAAATATTAAGCAATATTTTGGAGCAGGGACTAATTCAGTGCAAGCTCATTTGCTGAACCCTTTTTTTGATATTAATACTAACAGTTCTTTCTTGGCCATAATTTATTCTTCTTCTCAAAATGGTACTCATGGTAATTTGTATGCGGTGGTGCAGCGGTAGCATTGTCGCCTCACAGCAAAAGGTACTTCTGTTTGATTCTCTGCTGGAGCACCTTCTGTGTGGAGTCTGCATGCCCTCCCCCACGGTCGAGTGGCGTTCAAAAGACATGCGTGAATGGGCGTGCCTTCATTGAAGGTTGGGCATCGAGCTGGCACCTCGGCACCATCAAAATCTACTGCCAATCATTAGCGGACCGGAGTTCTGCTGTGGCGACCCCTAACCGGGAAAAGCCGAAAGAAGAACAAACAACACTGAATATGTTTACACATCACTGACAAACTGTGAACCAGCTTGTTAATCATTTGCTTGTCTTATGCTTCTATGTGGTGCAGTGGTTAGCGTTGACTCCTCACAGCAAGAGTTTCACTGGCTCGAGTCTCAGCTGGGGTGACTTCTTTGTGGAGTCTGCATGTCCTCCCTGTGGTCGTGTGGGTTTCGTCTGTGTGCTCCGGTTTCCTCCCACATCCCAAAGACATGCTGTAGGTGGATTGGACACTCCAAATTGGCCCCAGGTGCAAGTGTGTGCATGCGTGTGCCTTCTATAGAAAGTTGGGCACCAGGCTGGCACCTCGGCACTGTAAAACTCCACTGCCAATCGTGAGTGGACAGGTGATCCGCTATGGCGACTCCAACCGGGAAAAAGATGCTTCTGTGACTACAGGTGTAGCTGTTAGCTATGACAGTTTTGATGTGTGTAACAGGTACAAGCATGAGCAATGTTTTGGCCAGCCAATGGGGCAGTAAAGGTGGACTTCATTAATGTCAGATATGGATGAGATAGTGTGACTGGACCTCTTGGAGAGTGGCTATCATGCTGATACACTAATGTATATAATACATTATCTGAAAGTCAGTCTGTGTGTGCTGTTTGACAGAGGAAACTTGTTTGTATGAGAGCTACCTGAAGCAAGACAGCATGTATACACTGAGGGAAGAGAATTCTGTACCACTGTGCTATGGCATTGCTTACCTTGTGCATAAATATCTATGTGAATGATTGGTGTCTCTGATGGTTTGGTCATTCAGAACTAGAGGAAGAAGCTTATAAGAGGTGTAGGTGTGAACAATGTCCTGAGCAAGACCATAGGTTAGATGAGGTGGACCTTATTGTATGCCAGGTATGGGTGAGAATAGTGGTGGTTTGATTAGACCTCTGTGACACTGGCTATGATAATGTGATACTGAGACCTACAACAATAATACAATTGGACTGTAAACTCTGTGAGTTCTGTTTGACAACTACAAAGAAATGTGCATGTGTGAGAACCCCGAAAAGCAATGCAACCTGTTTATATTGAGAAAACAGCACTGTAAGCCAGCATGTTATAACATTGATTTTCCTTTGCATAAGTAGCTTTATGAATGGCTATGATGAGCTGGTAACCAGTATGGAAGGAGAAATGAATATGTGATAATGGTGTGAATGATGACATGAGCGGCCATTCAATTATGTAGGTCTGCTTTGAGTTACTGAATGTGAATGTACTGCACACACACACACACTGACCTGCCACAGTACACTGATACTTCCACCATAACATATTTTCCACAATAACCTCTCCCAGACCAATTCCTCCATAATCTATAAAAATAATAAGCTATTTAATATATAAACTGCAGCAAAGTAATTACATTGAAACCATAATCATAAATCATTGTAATGCAACTAAAGACATCAAGCAAAATCAGGTTGGTACATTGAAGCAGAATATAAAAAACCTAGAGTATAGTACATAAGCATATGCCATTTTGATTATTTCAGCATTCAAGTTTCTTACTGACAATGCACTTGTGCTGAGCTTTCTATTTTCATGTGGTACCAGAAGTTAGTAATAGTGCCAACTATAAGTTAGCATCCACATCAGCTGTCTGAATTGTTTGAGAGTCACCTAAAGAGGCATGTATATACTCGGACAGGGAAGAAAGGTGTCGGTGGACACAGGAAGTTTTTGATGGAGAGTGGTATAGATTGTGTAGGAAATGGACTGGGAGAGGTTATTGTGGAAAGGCTGTTTGGGGTGGAAGCACCAGTGTATTGTGACAGCACAGTTCCTTGTTAGGATGGCTTCCAGGTTGAAAATTACTGGTGGCCCCAAAATTTTAACACTGATCCTACCCCCCCCCCCCCAACAAATTAAATAAATAAAAATTTAAATTTCTGTGTCAATTCTGTTTTCATAATTTCAAGACATGAATTAAACATGGATCCTAAACAGGCTTACATTAATAGTTTCTCCTCACACTCTTTACTCCCCATGAAATTTTCAGAACTAGAGATAGAAAGACACATGAATGTACACCTAAATACATGCATAAATACATCCATACATTCTTTACTAACCTGTTTGGACATCTCTTGTCATTGTCACTTGTTATAGTTTATCTCAAGACTAATTCATTTTAGACAACAGTGTTTGTCTTTCCTTATGCACAACAGCAGTGTACTTTTTCGCCACTTGTCTCTTTTTGGCAATCTTGTATTTATTGTTTTTAGCCAGCTACCTCCCATGTTTGCCACTTTCTAATCATGCTAATAAGAGGATGTGCAGCGTCCTTACAGTTTTCATTTAGTTTTTTGTTTTGTTTATTAGAATATTTAAATGTCTAAACTCTAGACATTTTACAAACTAGAAAAAGACCTATTAATAATGTCTTTGTTAAAAACAATCATTTTAATTTTTTTATAAGATAAACATGGTTAGTGTATCTAAATGGGTTTTAAATAGACTTTTAAACAAATAGTATTTTGGGGAATCTCCTAAAGAAGGGCTTTGTGGTGCAGCGGATAGCGTTGTCGCCTCACAGCAAGAGGTTCTCCCGTTCGATTCTCGGCTGGAGCGCCTACTGTGTGGAGTCTGCATGTCCTCCCCGCGGTCGAGTGGTTAAAGCCATGCAGGTAGGTGCGAGCATGAATGGGCATGCCTTCGTTGAAGGTTGGGCGTCGAGCTGGCAACTCGGCACCGTAAAAATCCACTGCCAATCATGAGCAGACCAGAGTTCTGCTGTGGCAACCCCCTAACTGGGAAAATCCGAAATTCTTCTGTCCTAAAGAAGGGCTTTGATTTCTACAGTAAATCAGAGAATCAAAGGACTGGTGCTAGTCAGGCAACATATACCCTGTCAAAAAGTTTCACTATGGTCTTTAGAACTGCCAGCAGCCTCAAATGTAATGAACTTTGATGCCTTATCAGGGAATAGGCACCAGGAATTTCCTTTATATACTTACAATGCAGCATTTACATGGCATAGTAGTGTCATATTGTTAAAAGACACAGCTTGAAACAATGCATACTCTGGAAGCCACATAATAAAGTTGTATGGCAGGTAGGAGGTGTCCCTGATAGCAACATTGCTGCCAAATTCTACCCACTCTCACTGCATTGTAATTTGAAACTATAGCACAGACACTCTTGTCTGTTATTTGTAATATATTATGCTATAATAATATTCACTCACTGAGATGCTTGTTTCATATTATTGTCTGTCATGTTTATGGCCTAGGTCATGGCTAGTAAATTTTTGTGAGGATCTTCCTTCTTATTTAACAATGAAATGTAATTGATTGGCTGAATGACTGATTAATGATCAAGAGTGCAATAAGAATGGGGGGGGGGAGCAGATACAGCATACCCAAAGGAAAAAAGAAACAGTAACAACAAAGATTGTCCTGCCTACAGTGACTGTATGTTGCATATATTATCATCTAACTTTGCAGGTTCCATTCTCGAGGGCCTTTATTTATAGCAGCTGAAGTGTTAACAACCTAGCATCAATGAACTTCTGGCAGTGTCCCAGATTTTTCTCATGTCATGAAAACATTACTAAAAAAAGGCTAAAATACACATCTGAATAAACAGAATAAATCACTATCTAACTTTGCAAATTGTGCAAAAAAATAAGTTTGAATTATAGCCAACAAAATGAAAGGAAGTGATAATTCTGAAATAAAAACAAATGTTCACTAATTGAACAGTCTAGTTCTACCTGATTTTATTTTACAGTTACTTATACAGAGTAAGCTATGCTAGAATGTGCCATTATCATTTTAGTTGGATGATGCACCTAATCAGATTTAAAAGAACTGGACTAGATCAAAGTACAGGAAGGCCCATGGCTTTCCTAAGTGCAAGAAATTTGGACAAAGTCAAACGTAATGGGAGGGAGAGGTGACAAAGGATCAAAATCAGCACATGTTAAATATTGCTCATATAAACTTAAGAAGTTGCTAGAGTAACAATTCTGTTGGCATGCATTATCTGAAGAATGTGAAGTCTTAAACTCAAATGTCTGTCATTATTTAGTGACTTCTGTCCTCAATGATTTGCCAGAAAACAACACATTTTATGAAGAACAGACCAAATATATGAAAAATATTGACACTGCATAGTTATCAACAGTACAGATTTTCGCAGAATGTCCAGATTTTTGCCTCATATTTTTGGTCTGTTTTTCATAAAATTGTGGGTTTCTGGCAAATTACTGGCAAATCATTAAAGATTGAAGTTACAGAATAATGATAGACATTTGAGTTTCAGAATTCATACCCTTCAGAAAATTCATGCTAAAGCTAAACCTGTTATTCTATCAACTTTCTAAGTTTGTAAGAGCAATATTTAAAAATTGTCCCTATTTTTGGGTCTTTGCCCCAGTTTTATTTATTGCTTTGTCCAGATTTCTTGCTCTAAGAAGTTGGGAGGTATGAGTCACACTGTAAAAATCTGGATAGTTGAGAGGTATGGCTGAGTCATTTGCAAAATCTGGATGGATATTGTATACTACTGCTGCACTGGGACATGGCCAGATCTTTTACCCCTTCCTGGAATTGGAACTCATGGAGTGAGTGAGCCATGAAAGATGTTTAGCTTAGTAGTGCTTTAAAAATTGTTTTTCTGATGGAATATATCTGAACTAGAGGAGGAGCATGAGTAAGGTTTCAGTATTTACAGATGTAATACTTTGTGGTATCTAATCTTCTGTGATTTCTTTTCAATGCTTCAAGTTCGAATAAACATTATTTATTTATTTGTTTGCATTTGATTACCAGGTAGTGTCTGACTGGGCCAGTAGCCTGTTTTAAGCAGAAACCCAGGGAGAAAAGCTCCAAATTCTTAGATGCATAATTTGTACAGTGACATACACAGAAGGTACAAAGTAATACAGAGCTAAAAAAATACATACAGATAAAACACAAAGTAGTAGTAAGGAAGACCAAAATAATTCAAAAGATCAGCTATGGAGAAGAATCATGACAGTGACAACCCATATGTTAGACTCTCACTATCTTTGTAAATGTATTTATTTATTTATATTTATTTATATATATTTATTTATTTATTTATTTATAGGGGGGAAAACTGTCTCAGGAAGATAAGAGCCAGCTTGCCTAAACTACAAGAGGCAAGAGAGAGAAAGTACTTATGGAAGTGAATGGCAGGTGTGTATAATTAGCATGAAGATGTGCAGGAACATAGCCAATGTTTAGAGTAATATTCTTTTAGAAGTTGTTTGAATATATGTCAAGGATGGTTAGAATATGCTAGGGAAGAGAATTCCAGGAATTGGTTATTTTGTAGGAGTATAAGGAGTCTCCATGTTAGCTATGGGCTTTAATTACATTGAGCATTAATTTATCAGATGACCTAAGGGACCTGAGGTTTGTATACAGTTGGATGAGGTCTGTTGGAGCCGGGCAGTTATCAGGTTTATGGATGACTCCATGAGCAGTTATTAGCTGGTTGAGAGATGGTAAGTTGGGGAGTTCTATCCAATTAAGGTGGTGAAGAGTGATACAATGATGTGATCTGTAAGGTAGGTTTTAGGCAAATATGGCTATTTTATTATAACAGGTTTCAAGGTTATTCAAATCTCATTTACATAGGTTGGTAAATATTTGGGAACAGTAAAGAAGAATGGATAGGACGTAGGATCTGGCTGTTGTTAGTCTGGCATAGTTGGTTAGACAGGGTTTTGCCCTGTAGAGGGCACCAAGTTTTATGTGGACTTTTTTGATTGTTAGTGCTATATCTTTATCAAACTTTAGGCCATTGTCAATTGTAACACCTAGAAGTTTTTTTTGCTCGACCAGTTCGATTTTTGTTCCGTTAGAGGAAAAGATAGTGAGAGGTGATGGGGTGCTTTTTACACTGGTATTATTAAAGACCATGAGCTTGGTTTTGTTGGAGTTTAATATGAGTTGATGGTTGGATAAGTAGTTTTCAATGTTTTGGAGGGCAATTTGTCTTTTTTTTTTTCTTGAAGTTCTTTGATAGAGGGGGCAGAATAGATGACAGAGGTAGAACAGACGAGAGAGGTAACATCAACATACTGAAAGATTGAGACATGTTTTGTGGTGGTGCAGATGTCATTGGTAAATATGATAAAAAGGAGAGGGCCAAGGGTGGAGCCTTGTGGGACCCCAACAGTGATGGGTAATAGAGGAGAGAGTTTATTATCCCATATGGTGGCTTGTTGGTTAAAGAAATAGCTAGGAAACCAAATTAGGGATGGTGGTATATGAGGCAAGCTTGTTGAGAAGGATTTGGTGTGGTACTGTTGTGACAAAAATAGATACTGCCAGTCCAGCTAGCTGGAAATTTGTAAATGATTATATGTCATTTGTGAATATCAATATGATTTATATATGTGTGTGACAAAGGGAGATACTGCCAGCAGAGCTGTCTGGAATTTTGTAAATAATTGTATGTCATCTGTGAATATCAAACTAATTTATATAAGATGCTTGCGTTACAAATGTATTAGAACTGTATGCCATGTGTATATCAAACTGCTCTGTACAGATGTTTGTGTTGAAAAGCTATTTGTAAAGTGCTGTATTTAAGATATATCCACAGTGTTCCCTGCTGGAAGAGAACAGAAATGTACATGCACTATTTTAACTGTTTAAATGTATATATTTTAACAGTGGAAACTGGAACACGGGGTTAACTTCAGTCCAGCAAAACTTCAGAAAAATAGCTGAAATTAAATTACTTTATGGCTACACAACAAAAGATGATATCTTTCAGTTTCAGTGCAGCGAGAAGACATAATGTCTAAAACTATGGAACTTTCTGTATTGTCTTGGAAGTGTTTTATTGTTTTATGAATTCCAGCATTTGTCAAAGATCTGAGGAAAAGCCCTTGTCTATGTATTTTTACAGATAGATGCTAAATGCTAGCAGCTGCCATCAGTGATTGTTTTGGGCTTGGGGACTAGAAGTCAGATGACGAAACATGATGTCATTCTGCAAGCTAGCCCAGCAGTAATATCTGAGATATTAATTTGAGAACTTTCTGAGAGAGAGAGAGAGAGAGAGAGAGAGAGAGACAGCAATTCTGCACTCTGTCTTTAACCTGACAACAACTAGAAAAGATCTATTAACCACATCTGCCTTGCTTAGTAAGTTTCTAGAGAATAGTAACTCTTATAGTCAGGAATATAGCGAAGCTTAGTTTAGAAAATTGTCTTCATTTATTTGAGACTGTCCTGCGATGTCGTTTTAAATATTTTCTTTGATTTTGCACTCTGTCACTGTAAATATTTGTTTAATATTGCCTTGTTCTTTTATTATTAAATATATTTAAACATTTCTTTGTGGCTGATCTGTCTAGAGACATTTAAGTTCTGAGAGTACTTGCATATTTATTTGGTGACACTGTGGGCCACTCCTAACAGCCTTGCTCTTGGTCACACTACCATTTGTATTAATAGTAACATTACACAGTAAGATTGGACACCTTTTGTTAAGGGCCTTAAAGTAGCTGATAATGAGCTGGCTTGGGGGCAGTGATAACTACCTTATAGTCTGGGCAAAAGGGAGCATAGTTAATAAACCTTCAAACCTCAAAAAGTGTGTGTGTATATGTCAGCTACTTGGGCAGGGACACAAAGCACTAGTTGGACAGAGATGGAGGTCTTAGCTTTGCCACTCAGCTAAGATTTCAATTCTATAGCTGTTCCAGTGGAGTGCCTTATTGGGGATCTGGAGAAAGAGAGAGAAACAAGGCCAGGACTGACTGTGGGCTCTGTGTGCTCTTATCGGAAATTGCACTTGATACAGAGAGCTGCATCTGGTAATACTTTGTGTATACCTTGACGTCCTATCAGTGTACGTCCTCCCTGGTGCCAGTGGTGAAGACTGAGGCTCCTTGATTATTGGTTCAGTGGTGGGGCATCACAACTGTATCGAAGGCTTTTGACATATCAAGGAAGGTAGCTGAGATGAGTTTGCTATTATTTTGAGGGAATTTATGGTATTTGTAAGCGCTGTATTAGTACTGTGTCAGGGTCAAAAGCCATGTTGAGCATTGGATGAAAGGTTGTTCTTAAGGAAGTGGTCAAGAATTTGATTGTGTATACACTTTTCTAGGATTTTGGCTAGTGGTGAGAGAATGGTAATTGGTCTACAGATGGAAAAGTCAGTAGAGGGGCCACCTTTCTTAGGGAGTATGACATGAGACATTTTCCAGAGGAGAGGGTACATACTGTTCAGAGACAGAGTGGTTGAGTAGGATAGATATATAGGGCAAGAGATGGATGTGGCGGCAAGTTTTAGAAATTCACCAGGTAGTTGATCAGCTGCAAGAGTGTGGGGTTTTAATTCAACTAGGAGATTTTTTTGTATAGCTAGTTTGGATTGCCTTAAGGGAGAAAAAGGTAGCATTAAATACAGTGGGGGTGGTTATGGATAGAGGTGAATTTGCAGTGGTGTTTAATAATAAAGTTATTGAGTTGATAAAGTGGGTGTTGAATTAAGTGGCTGTACACTCTGTAGAGCTGCTGGTTGATGGTGCAGAAGTGGTGGGTTTTCCAGGGTTTAGGAGGAGGTTTATGGCTTGCCAGAATTTTTGAGGTTGTTTTGGTATTTCTGTTGGCATGATTGGAAGTATATTTTTTTTTGGGGGGGGGTTGTTTGTTTTTTTGGCTTGATTTCTTATTTGTTGGTAGGAAATTTGATTATCTTTATTTCTGTTATTAAGGTAAAGAGTCCAGGCTTTATCCCTTTGTTTGAGTAGAAGTTTAATTTCTTTTGTTAACCATGATAGCTGCTTGGATTTGGCATGAATTTTTTCTAATGGGGGATAGGTTATTGAGCATTTGAATTGAATGCATTATTAAAGTACTGTACTGCAAGATCTAACTGTAGGAATTTTAGTGGTGGCCAGTCATATTGTGGATATAATTGAATGAAATGTTGCTAGTTGTATATGTTCGTTTTCTAATTATATAGGTTGGAGAGTGGTCGCTGAGAGTATCAGGAAAGCAGCCAGCATCATAACTTATATTAGATTTATTTGTCAGAATCCAGTCCAGTATAGATTGCTTATTAGTATGCTAATCTATGAGCATAGGATAGTAATTATCCCTTATTATCATTACTAAAATATAAAGGAAAACGTTTGAACTACAAATCACTTGAGAAATATGGTGTATGCTGGTGGTGGTGTCAGTAAAGGGACAAAATAATTGCAATATTTTTGAATCATATCTATTTAGTCCAGTAGTATGACAGATATATTTTAGTTTTGTTAACCATATACTGTCCAGTAGAAAGTAAGCATGTTTACAGAGGCAACTTTGGAGCATTGAATGATTAAATGATTTGTCAAGAGATGTACTATATGAAAGTGGAGGCTGCAAAAATTAAGCACATGTATGCAAAATGGAATGTCTGACAGCATTGATCTTAACCACAAAGTCATGCTGTCATTACAAGTACTGATTCCTGCTTTGTTACTTTAGAGGTGTGGTATAAGTATGGGTTTGAAATCTTAACAACTAAATGCTTATGACCTAACTTCTACTGTTTGCCCTAACTGAAGCTCCAGCCAGATGAACAAAACCAGTTGAAGGTTCAGTCTAGCAAAAAAAAAAGAGTAACATTTTCCAGTTTAACTGGGGGTGACCTTCCTGGACAAACTGCACTAACAAAAGTATATATACCAACTCCATATTTGTACTACTGCATTTCAGAAGAGAGAGCTCAAAAAAAGTGCATTACTGTTGCCACTGGCAACAATTTCCTGTTACCCAAAGCAATCGATGAGTTGTAACTTGTCCAGTCTTATACATGATTTGCAGTCCTATCCACTTCACAGCTGACCAACTGTATGTAGGAAGACATCTGCCTAACCTAGAGCAAGTTATTGCCCTGTTCTTTAGAGTCACAACTAGAACTTGAGCTACTGATCCATTGTTTTTTTTACTATACAAAAATGTATTTATTTATTAGCCTTTTATAGTACCTCTCTAAAGGTGTCTCATTTTTATGTAAAAAATATATTAAGAAGTTATATTATGATGGTCATATAATAATAGGGCCAAAGAGATTTTTAACCAAAGTTTTAAACTTTATAACCCATTACCTTATTTACTATGCTATAATGTCTCCAGATAAACTTAAATAGAAGCCTGATTTTTTTCTCCATATTGAAAAATAGAGGTACAGTCTCATTTTCCATACCAAAATTAACAATACAAAGCACCCACAGTGCATGGTTTGCAGGATGTTTCCTGTATCTGTGCACTCTGGTTTAAATAAGGTATGTGTTTGAGACTATGCCTTGTAAGCTGCTTTGTTGTATTTCAGAATGACACCACCAACTCTATTTCCTCGCTTTGTGATGTAGAAAAATTACATCAAACACATACCACTGTTTGTTGCATCTCTTTCAAAAGCCTGAAATGTAACCTCTGACTACCCTTCCCCTCTCTTTTGAACAGATTTTGTCTTTATGTAGTACCTCTCACATAGCTTTAGCTCAAAGCATTGTTTGTTTCATTCAGCAATATGAGCTGAGATACAAAATGTGCACACAATGAATGCAGTAATAAAAAAGTACACGGAAACCTTAAGAAATATAAGACAAGGAAATGCATAACATAGACTTCTCTCAGCAGACTCTCTTATGGTTTTATCAAGAAGGTGAGGCAAGCCACTGGATAAGCTGAACTTAGTTAATTTTTCCCATTTTATCGTTGGCAAAAATATTCTCACAGCTGAAGGAGGAAAAAGGTAATCATTCAAACTTTGGCGTAGTACACGGGTCTATTAAATATGATACGTTTTGCATAAAAATGTGATTTTTGTGCACTAAACCCATGCTGAGCTGAAAAGTGTGAAAAAACAGCTTGCAATCCTTTCTAACATGATTTAACTAGAGGCATACCTTGTAATCCATGTCTTGTGGGACTGTTGCAAAATTTAGCCATATGAGCAAACTGGTTAAAGTACCTATCATCATCGCTCCTGTTACTGTTAGAGTTAAGACCTATGAATATTCTATTCATAGACTAAAATCAGTCTCCGCTGAGGGGAGGGGTGCTCACACTAATATCTGAAGGTGCTCTCCATTTGTGTGCCATCATTCAGTTTTAGAGGCTGACAGAAAAACATTCTAGCATAAGACAGACCACAAGGCACTACCAGAGTTTGGATGAACAGTTTGACTGTCTGTTAAATGACAGTACCACATCTTGCCTCACTGCAGATATGCACCCAGGAATGAGATCAAGTTAAACATGTGAAAAGGAAGGATATAGCTTCTCAGATATGGAATCAGGTATCTTCTTTACAGAACATACTCTTCTAGACTCACCTAGCCTGACCTACAAGATCCTAGCTCATCCTACTCTGTAGGTTAAAACTGGTGGTAGAGAATTCCTCTTTCTAGCCAATGTGTTAGTTTCCCATCATACTCTGCAACTCGTCATAGAGTTGCTCAATGTATATCCATATCAAGTAATCACAAAGAATACCACCGAACTACAGGCCGTTCAAATGGAACTATCAACTATAACCACAGTAGTCAGCCATATCAACTGAACACATTTTTTCAAACAAATCATATAAAAAGCATTCCCATGATGTACATGTCAACACATTACAATAGGAAGCACTGCAACAATGAAAACCATCCATGTGACACAGCATTAAACATCTCCATGGAGGATAAAACAAGGGCAGAATCCAACAAGAATGTCAGCAAGGCTTCTCATGAAATAGGTACAGAATACTCAACTTCTTGGTAAATGATGTTTCTTTTTTATTTTGTGTTTAAACAAGAAACATCTTTATTAAATTATCACTTATGACATAGGCAATTGTACATTTATATAAATGAAATCAAACTATATTGAAAAAATGTAGTTGCAAACAGTATACATCACTTATAATCTATCCAGTCACTGACTGTCAAACATTACATAACTCATTCAAATCTTGCCTTATTTTAAACCACATTCCTTGTCTGCATGTATTGTTCTCAGCATTTCCATTTTTTTCTATGTAATTTGCTCCTACCCTTCTCTAAAGATCTGATTTCCAGTTGTCCTTCTCTAAAGATCTGATTTCCAGTTGTTTTATCTCTGTTACTATATTCACTACTTCTAGTACAGTTGGTTTAGACTTTGATTTCCATTTCCTAGTAATTGTTTTTTTTGGCAGCCACCATAATTAGACTCAGCAAGGCCTTACTATGTCTAGTCAATTCTGATTCTGTATCATAGCTCAAAACATAATTTCCTTAGTCATACCAATTTGCTCACCCAGTGTTTCTAATAGAGTAGTCTACAGGGAATTTTTAAAGTCTGCTAACCCATTACACTCACAGAAAATATGTCCCCAATTACCTCCTCCTTCCCCATCACACTTCCAACATTTGCTGTCTACCTGAGGAAAAATTCTTTGGAGTCTACTTGGGGTAGAAAAATACCCATGTAAATACTTCCAAGCAAAGATCCTGAATCTTCTACACTTTGTTACATATTTGGGAGACTGACACAAATCCTTCATTGTTTCTTTGTGAGTTGTTTATCCAGTCTTTCTTCTCAATCCTTTCTAGCCTTCTCTGATTGATTCTTATAGTTATCAAGCAGTATTTTATATGCTCTGCTAATTATTCTTTTTAACAGTAGCTTTTGGATTCTCCTAAAAACTCTACCAGTGCTGATCTTTCACTTAGGATCCCCCTATTTCTTTCTGTTTGCCTATACTCTGATATCAGTCCTTGATAGGAAAGGTAATCTGTAGCATGCAGTCCAACTAAATTATTGGCCTCTTCCCATTCTATTACCTTTCTCTCAAATTACTTGCTCCTAATACCTTGGTTCTTTTGACAGTTTTCTCCAATAAATTCTAGCCCTTTCTTGCCTATTGTCTGTATGACCTAACTCCAGTCATCCCTATCTGCAGAATCTCCTTTCTCCATTCCCATTTAGGCTTAGTTCTTAGAATACTTTCTGCTACTTTATGAATATAATATTCTGAATGGTTATTGTTATTCTTAAGGATCTGCATCCAAAATCCCAGTTTCTCTATGTTTCTTGAGCTTTCCCCATGTTTCATCATCAACCCTTTCCACTTTGAATTATAGGTTTCTGCTTTAAATCCTTCAAATCAGGTAATCCCAAACCACATTGTTCTATTGGAAGAATCAGCTTATCCCTTGCCAGGTCTACGAATGGGCTAATCATCAAATAGCTGGACATCGAACAATAAGCATTGACAGGGTAAGCTACTTGTCACCACTTCCCTGTCTCACACATGGAAGTGTTTCAAACCTGCCAAGTTGGGAGGTGTTGACATCACACTTACTATGTATAACAACTCCAAGACCACACTACAGCGGAGACAAGGGGTTTGAAACATTTGTGTGTGTGAGACTGGGAAATGTTGGACAAGTAGTTACTTACCCTGTTGATGAAATTAAAGTTCATTGAGTGAACTTTCAATGCTTATTCAGTGTTCAGCCATTTGATGGTTAGCCCATTCAATGGCCAACAGTAGACCCACTCTTGCCATCTTCCCGTCCCAGATAAAATCCTTCATCTCTTTATTAATTGCTATCCACAACTTCTCCTCTGGTTGATGAGTATGCCTGACCATATAAAACTAAAGGGACTAAAAACATTTTAACTGCTTTTATCTTGCTATCCATATCCATAAAACAGAGACTCCAATTTCACAGTGTTTGTATTATCTTTTGTTTAGTCTCTTCCCACATATCCTTAGCTGTCGCACCAGAATCTATTTTAATTCATATTCCTAAATCCTTCATTTTATCATATCCCCAAAAATATGAATATTGATGAACCAATTTGTGTGTGGGTACATAATTTTCAGCTGTTGCCTTTGTATTAGCCTCATTAATTTTGTATCCCCAAAAGATCTGAAACTATCTCAGAATGTTCCAAAACACTGAAATGTACTTTTCTGGTTTTATCAGGTATAAAATAATATCATCTGCAAATAATGCCAGCTTTTCTTGACTACCATACAAAATATATGCTTGAATTATTGAATCCTATATTTTCTTTGCCAATGGTTTTACACACACACACATATATATATATATATATATATATATATATATATATATAAAATGTGTGTGTGTGTTTATATATATATATATATATATATATATATATATATATATATATATATATGTATATATTTACATACAGATAACAAAGGGGAAAGAAAGCACCCCTGCCTGGCTCCTCTGCTCTAACAGAAATTATCAGAGAGGGACCCACCCTCCTTAATTTTTACCTCTGATCCCTCATATATCCTCCTGATCAACCTTATAATTTTATCAGGAAATGCAAATGTTTCCATTGCCCTGCTCATAAACTCTGAGCTTACTTTGTCAAATGCTTTCTCTTCATCAAGACCTGCCAACAACAATGTTATTTTCTTACATTCTGCTTTTTTTCTGGATCATAAATATTCTTTCTGTTAATGTTGTCAAATGTTTCCCTCATCTCTACAAAACTACATTAATCCATATCTATCAAATTTGGCATCACCTTTGCCATTCTTTTAGCCATTATAGACTTACAACACTTCATAATCATGGTTTAGGACTATAATGGGCTTGTATGAAGCTGGATCTGATGGGTTTTTACCCTCTAAGTATTACAACCACAACTGCTTTCTTCCAGGATGTTAGTGCTTCTCCTCCTCTTAAAATACTGTTAAACAAAACCTTCCAGATCTTTATCAGTTTTTCCCTCCTAACTTCCAAACGTCCACAGGAATACCATCTCTTCCTGCAGACTTTCCTGTAGATTGGTTATACATCACCGTTTTTATCTCATCTCCTCCCAGCCTGCTTGTAATTGAGCCTCATCTACCACCAGCCTTGGCATATTTAATTCTTCCATAAACATATCCATTTGTGCATTTTTTTGAGTTCCATATTTCTATGCTTTATATAGGCTTTCATAACATTTTAGAAATATTTCTAGCACCTCTACAGGATCTCTTGTTATAGGCTTCCTAAGCTTGGTGACAGCCCTTTCTACTTTCTTTTGCCTGATTTATTGTGCTAAAAGTTTTTGTGCTCTGCGGTTATTATCAAAAAAGTACCAGTGTCTCATTTTTATTTCATTACCCTGCAGTTTTATTTTTATCGGCACATGATCTGAAATAACTTAGCAAAAATTTTAATTAAATGCACATGTTTCTGTGATATATATGTTCTGTCTAGTCTAGACCAGTTTTTCTATCTTGGGAATATTATGTAAATTCACTTTGAACACCTACTACTGAATTCACATATTCAATAACAAAGGTTTTCATAAATTTCTTCAAAAATCTACCCTCCTTTGTTATATTTTCTCTTCT
This sequence comes from Protopterus annectens, assembly GCF_019279795.1. Taxonomy (NCBI): domain Eukaryota; kingdom Metazoa; phylum Chordata; order Ceratodontiformes; family Protopteridae; genus Protopterus; species Protopterus annectens. Next base: position 533,332,345 of record NC_056747.1, on the reverse strand, counting down.
GGGTCCCCCAGATACATCTTCACTGCTGCAAATCAAATTCCAGTCCCCAGCTATAAATAATATTCCCTGATGAAAGCTGATACATCTCCCAGAATTTTGTTAGGCTCCATTGTAGCAGTTTTAGGTGAAATATGAATACATGCCAGTGTAATCCTCCTCCCTTGCCAGTAGCTACTAAGTACTACAAATCTGCCATTATCTTGTTATGCTCTTCTATCACTGTTGGGAGCTCCTCTTGTAATTAATATAAGTACTCCTGTTTTCCTTTGTCCCTGGTATTCCACTGAATAACCATCCTAAAAACCTTTCTTTATCAAATTTACATATTCAGGTATTTTCAAATGTGTCTCCTGTAGCATAGCTATTTACACTCTACATTTTATTTTATTTTTTATTTTTTTATTTTACAATTGTTGACCGGGATAATCTGACTGGATATATGTCCATTTTCAGTGGAGGCCCAGGGAGAAAAGTTCCAAGATAATACACATTGAACATTTAGTAAATGCTAGTTTCAAGCAGATTACAATCATAAGCAATACCAGCATTTAGCACATATAGCACTAACTTATTATAAAACACTTTACAAAACATAACATTTTTTTTCAAAGTTATATATACATAACACTACATTCAGGTTTAAGACACAATTAGCAGCAGATATACAATTGACCCTTCCTGAAATGGTGTGGTAGAAAAAGGTTAGAAGTAGTTGAAGGTAAGGCACCTAAGTAATAGAGAGGTCACTAGTCGGGGTTAGTGCAAGGACATAACCAATGAGTTTTGAAGTATTTCTTGTTTGTTTTTGAATCGAGTTAGTGAGGGTTCTAGGGTCAAGTCATCTTTTAATATAGTTCACTATTCTTTCTTGTTTGTATATATCTGTGAGTCAATTTACATTTAAAGATAATATAGAAAGTGTCATTATGTTAAAAAGTTATTCCCAAGTTTTTATGTGTAACAGCTATTTTGTTAAGTATCTAATTCCAGCTTTTTTGTTACATGCATACACTAATGTCTGGCAGGCTGATATTTTATGCAGTTGTTTCTTGTCCTATCCATTTGAGCCTATGTCACATCTGTGACATCCCTCCTCTGGGCCAGTAATCAAGGAGCCTCAATTCTCACAATGGACACCTGTGAGTAACATTCACTTGGAACAAAAATAAATACACACAGTATTTCCAGATGCACCAAGCAGAATTTCCCCAAAGAGTACATGGGGAGCACACTACAGACCTGGGGCTAGACTTCCTCTCCAGAACCCAAATAAGTCTCCACCTTTCTATCTCTTCAGAAACCAGTGCTCTGTGTCCCTGATTCAAGAAGCTGACACGCACATCTTTTAAGATTTGATTTTCACACATACACACACACCTGGGAACAGCTATGCCCTCCTCTGCCCAGACTATAATATAGATTCACTGTCACCAGCCAGCTACTTTAAGGCTGTTACAAGGGTACCCGATTATACTTAGTAAAATTAATACTAATACAAATGGTAGTGCTTGACCAATGCAGCAAGGCTTTCAGAAGTGGCCACAGTGTCACTAAATAAATACAAGTACTCTCAAGGTTTAAAATATTCTCCAAAAGACCAGCCACAATGAAAAGTTTAAGTATATTTAATACTAAATAATAAAAAAACACAAAAATAGTAAATATCTATTTACAGTAAACACCAGAGTTTCAGCCACAGGAAAGATTAAAAAATAATATTGATGGATAGATTCACACGGATACAGAAAATCAGTACTTAACAAATCTCACTGTATTCTCTTGACTGATCTAAAGAATTATTATTCCATGATTGCTTACTAAAGCAAGGTAAGATGAAGTAGGTGAGGGGGTCTTCCTTCTTGTGAGGTTTCACAAACAGACTGCCCTGAGATTTCTGGTTCATCTAGTATTAAAAATCATTTCAGTGCTGGATTACAGAATGATATCACAGACATATGGTCACTTGACTTCTGGTTCCCACACTACCCCCTTTACTAAAACCCGAGCCAGAATCTAGCACATATGTGTCATAATACACACACACAGAACTTTGCTAAGATGTGTTATAGCATCTGGAAACCACAAAACCATTTCAAAGACTTCCACCCTTCCAGAGTAGCAATTAGTTCACCCCTGAGAATAATACAGTAGGGTTCATAGTCCTGGTTTTCATAGACATTTTGACTCTGTCTACTATCACAACTGTAACTTACAATTTTTATGGCCTAAACCAAGTCATTTAATTTCAGACTATTTTTCAAAGTTAACTGTATTGAGATTAACCTCTTCTTTTCCAGTATCCTCTGTTACTACATATAGGTTCATAGGAAGGTACTAGGCTATTGGCCATAGGGCCTATATAAGCCTAGCCAAAAAGGTACCCTGGCTTTCGCCACCCAAGAAAATTATTTTCTTGTGCCCCTGTCAAGCAGATACACAGAGGTGATCCCTGGGGGGGGAATTTCCTATTTCCCATCCAGTCATCAAAATTTTTCTTTGAGTGCTAATGAGGAGCTTTGTTTGATACAGATAGGTAGTTTATTTGAGTATGGGAAGTCTCTGGGACAGGAATCTATCCCTCTAGCATGTCCCATTTGTTGTGGTGACAAGGTTTAGGTCCCTAGAGAATGTAGCTCAGAGGGATTGGGATTTCTTTAAGTTGAGCATGTTCAACAGCTCTGGGTTTGACATAGCTTTATATGTTAGGCAGAGATCACCTCCGAGTATGCGATATGCGAAGGAGTAAAGCTGGAGTTTTTTTAAGATGGTCTGCGTAGGGCATCTGTTTGAGGCTGGTAATCCTCTCTGTGAGGTTTTTCTGTGGCCTTTCCAGTTGTTGTAGATGTATTGTGAGGTACATACCAAAAGGGGAGTTGTACTCTATAATCGGTGTAATGAGTGATGAGTAGAGGGGAACAATTACCTCTTTTTTTTCATGGATGAGAAACCTTTTGTGATGAGATGTGCCACTTAGAAGGATTTCCTGACTACTGTGGCAATGTGATTATCAAAGGAGAGATTACTGTTCACCTGTGTCCCAAGGTCCCTTATCACACTTTCAGTGTTAAGTAGATTACCACCTATGAGGTAGCTTATGGGTACAGAGTTTTTACCAAAGATGATGACAATGCACTTTTTGTCACTGAGCTTGAGGCCATGGCTTTGACACCATGCATCTGTCTCAGTGAGGCCCTTTTGTAGGATGTCCACATCATTAGGAGTTTCAATTATGGCTCCTAGTTTGCAGTCACCTGCAAACATCATTAGCCAAAGACATTCTGTTTTAGCCTGTACTTCAGAAAAGTAGATACCAAACAGGAGAGGACCCAGGACTGAACCCTGTTGTACTCCCATTGTCACTGGTCTGAAGTCGGATTTGGAGTCTGCTACTTTCACAGTGTGAGTTTTGTCAGTGAGCCAGTTGGCAACCCATCTTGTGACATAGGGATTTATGCATAGTTTAGTGAGTTTATCTATAATTCCAGAGTGGGGGATGGTGCCAAAAGCCTTGGTGAGATCTAGATAGGTTGTGTGAAGCACCTTACCCATGTTTACGGCTTTGGTGACTGCTTCAAAGAAGTCTATCAGATTTAGGAGACATGATCTGCCTTTTACAAACCCAAACTGGGTGGAGTCCAGAGTTTGGAGATTACCAATATCTTTGTTTAGAAGTTCCATGATGATACGTTCCATGACCTTGCAGACCAGGCTCATTAGGCTAATGGGGCGGTAGTTCCCAGGGGTCCATGGTGGCTCCCCTTTGTGGAGTGGGATAACTGTCACTGTGTGCCATTCAGTGGGCACAAAGCCTGAGGTGAGGCTATGATTGAACATGGT